>NC_033795.1:30558263-30562911 GCF_001876935.1 Asparagus officinalis
CCTCTGTCACTAGCAGGATCATCACCAGCCAAGTCCATCTCAGATGCCCGCGAACCTGCAGGAAGCTTATGGGCTAATCTCTTCCGCCTATCAGCATGGACGGTAGTCGAAGGTCTTGCCCAGGCAAAAGGACGGAATTCCTCTTCGCTGTTTGTCGCTGTCCCTGAAATATCAGATAGTGGTCAGGACTGACAATTCGGAAATGCAGAAAGAAAAGATGGGTGACTAACCTCGCTCGAAATCTGCCTCGTAGTCTTCAGGATCTCCGCCTGAAGCCTCTTCAGCAGAACTAAAGGCCCTATGACCTTCTGCATCAAGTCGGCGGGTCTTGCCCCGCGCCCTCTGTGACCGAGCACCATCCCGAATCAACTAACCCTAGCACCAGTGCAGCCTGTCACGGTCCACAACCATGCACGAAGACCGTCCACCAAACCTCCATGAGCCCGAAGCTGCTGGCGCGGGTTCCCAACATAAAGCTGGTCATAACCAAACTGGCGAGCGAATCGGCAGGGTAAATACGGCTCTATAAAACAGTGATTCCCCACTCGGAAAGTCAAGTAGCCCGGCCTGATGTTCACTAGCCAATTAAAGCAGCCGATATCTAAATAAGTGCGATACTCCCTCGGCTTCTCCTCATCAATCAAACATTCGCCATACCGGCTGGAGAACTGCGGAAAACAAGTAGAGAACGCCCAGCACTTGTGGACCTGTAGCTGCCTCCTGATATCAGAGAATCCTCGGCTCCACCTTAATGGTAGGAATCTGAGTCGGTTTGTCACTATCTCTCCGTGTAAAAGCACCAGAAATCTGTCGAAGCCCTCGATGAATGTTAGCCACCATCACCGGAAGAAGTGAAAGTTCCTTTCTGTAGGCAAGTTGAACCGCAGGGTAGAGCACTTCCAGTGGCAGAGCGTCACCGGACTGATACGGGACCACGCATTTCTTTAACCAGATGGCGAGGTAGCCGGCAAGAAGATTCATCGGACGAATCGGTGCGGTCGCATGGCATAAGAATGATTTGAATTTAGTCCCTGCAGGAAAGCCACTCTCAGGACTGCTAATGGTATAGGATTGGGCGTTAGTCTTCTTCAGCAGCTCATTAACCTCTGAAGGAGTCAGCGGTGCCAGTTCACAAATAGTTTTGCCAGAATGGCTCTCCAGATTCCTGAACAAATATGATGCGAACTGCTTCAGGCTCACATTTGATTTGGTCCTCTTCGCTAGGGGCTTAGACTGCGCCAAAGCAATGTGATAGTGACAAGTGAGGTCCCATAAGGTCTCGTAGCGGTCGGGCATGCGATCCTTCAGTTGACTCAGTTCATGGTTGGAGGGAAAGTACTCCTGGTATAACATCTGTCCCATGGGCAAACCAGAAATCTTGTGCATCTCATGTAGAGCCAAGCCCAACTCTCCGTGCCTGGTCAGAAAAGTGTTGGAATCCTCTCCGTGCCTAGTCAGAAAAGTGTTCGAATCTGGATTATAAAGCTCGCATAGGGCAAAGAAATGCCTCGCACTAACAGGTAAACCATGCATGGTGGCACGAATGGCTGCATAAAGACCGCAAGCGTGCAACTCCTCGCTCCAACGGCTCAAGACGTACTTCGTCATACGAACCCACCAAAACCTGTCCAAAGAATGGACCCAACCATAGAATCTGTGGCGCGACGCAGGCATCTCCCGTCCTAAGTTAGCGAGGCGATTCCTCAACGTGGAAGCAGAGGCAAGGAACTCGTTACGAGGCGGTGCATCTAGCCCCAGTACTCCAGGACGCAGTCCAACAAAATGATTCCTGCTCGAACCAGGAACTGCCTGACGAGTAATGTAGCCGCAATGAACGCTCTCATGCTCCTCTGTCAAGCACCACGACATCTCCCATTTCACAGCCTGACGCCTGAGCTCAGTCAAGGAACGGTGCCGAGGAATCTTCGGTAAATACAGGAAACTACTGCCGGCCTTATGAAGCCACTGCTCAGCGTCAATAAACGCTACATCGGGATCTCTGACAGAATCACCAAACAAAAAATCAGTCTTCCTGAGAGACTGAACGGAACTGGCATCCTTCACAAGTGGTGCATCAGTAATCAACTGTCGAAGAGCTCGGTGCCCACCTTCCTTCACCGCCTGTACAACCTCAGTCGATGTGTCCAAAACGAACTGAGGAGTGACTGGGATAGGGGAAACATCGTCGGAGGTCGAATAATACTCGCCACGACGCCCGTATACTGCGTGAGATGAGAACGCTCCAGAAGGGTATTCAACTGAGAACAAGCAATTAAACGTTTGTTAATTCCAGTTATAAAAGGAAATTGAACTCATCTTACGAAGGGGTAAGATAGAGTCATTGCCTTATAAAGGGTGTGACGTTTTGGCCACGTTGCGCCTTCATAAGATAGGGTATATCGATAATATATCCCTGCCTTATAAGGCACAACGCAGCGACAAAACGCCCCCTTTATTTATTATGAGATAGTGTTTTGACCAAGCAAAACATATCTTTGAAGCGTCGATCCTCACCAAGGAGAATCAAGGCTCTTCCCGATTGCCTCACCAAGGAGAACAACGTGGGGTTAAAAGGACCAATTTGCAAATTTTTAGGAAAAAGAGGGTTAATTTGTAAAATTTCTATCTTCAAAGCGTCGATCATCACCAAGGAGAATCAAGGCTCTTCCCGATTGCCTCACCAAGGAGAACAACGTGGGGTTAAAATAACCAATTTGCAAATTTCCAAGAAAAAATGGACCAATTTGTAAATTTCCAGAAAAAAGTGGCTCACCGGCATAAGAGGGAGGCGCGCCATCAGTCGGCACGGTAGAGGATTGACCCCTCGCCATACGGGACATAGAAACCTGCAAGGTAAATTGAAGGATCAGATCTAGAAAAGGAAAAATCCCATTTTTACCCCAAAAAAGGCAAGTTTGAGGCATCAAATCACACCCTCAACCCTTATATGCGATCCCGCGACTCCATACACTAGATCAAACATGAAATAGATCAAGATGGCGGAGGATTTACCTGAAGAAAAGCCCAAAATCCAATAAAGGCGAGACCTTTAAGGAAACTTGAACCACACGCTCGAGGGGCCTGAGAGAAACTTTTTATTTGGAGATTTTGGGAGATCCCTCAGTCCAAGATTCAAAGGAAAGCCAGATCTAAGACAAATATCAAGGTTTGAAAGAGAATGGATGCTCGAGGGGATCTGAAGTTTGGAGGGAGAAAAGAGGCTTGTGAGAAGAGAAATCAAGAGAAGAGGGGGAGGGGTTCGGCCGGCCCTAGGGAGAAAAGAAAAGAAAAAGAAAAAGAAAAAAAAGAAGAAAAAAACCCCTTTTATAGCCTTGAACCAGATCTGGCTGAATCAGACCAGACCAGGGCTGAACCAGACCAAGCCAGATTGAGCCAGATTGAGCCAGGTTGAGCCAGATTGAGCCAGAATGAGCCAAATTGAGCCAGATTGAGCCTGGCTGGACCAGACCAGACCAGAATGAGCCAAATTGAGCCAGATTGAACCAGAATGAGCCAATTTGAGCCAAATTGAACCAGTTTGAACCAAATTTGAACCAGAATTCAAATTGGAGCTGAATTAAGCATTGAAACGACTTTTGATCAACCTACGGTTCAGTCCTTCACCTATTTAACCCCTCTACCATATATTTGGAAGGGTCGGAGAGATTTTTGAACCCAAATACTATTTTTTTGGCACATTTTTTTGGGCCGGTTCAGATTATTCGGACCTAAAGAATACTCCAATAAGGTATACGAGTATAAACTATTCCCTCCTCTTTGTTGGGAAGTTCCTGGAGAATATTTTTCTAAAAATATTCTTAAGGATAACTTAACATAACTCCCAGGAGTGTATGAGTATAAACTAGACCTCCCCGCTCCAACTCCTTAAGAGCTTAAACTGTGTAGACTCCAAAATACTTACGAGTATAAACTGTGTTAAACGCCAGACAACGCGTCACAATAAAGATTCAAAGCCGTCAACCGATGGTCAATTTCATGTTGAAGCAACCAACACGAGTTAAAGATTGAAAAAATCAGGAATCGACTTCAAAGTTCAAATTCCAACAACGGTCAGACAATAAATGCAGCACCGGAACCCCTACAGGCATTCTACAAAGCACTGAATGGCCCGAAGGATTGAAGGAATACAGAACAAAAGTCATTTCCAGGTCCCGTTACACCGACAAAGGGTAGGGGCAATCATATCCAAAGCATTCCAGACTCTTCTATAAAAGAACGAGGCTGAAAAGCTTTGGAGGGGGTATCTGTAGGCGTATAAAACTGCTTATAGGTCCCTTGACACAGCTCGGCGCGATGATTCGACAAATCGACGAACGTTCAAGCAACGAAACGAACTAAAGAGGCTACAAAGCTAACGAACTGCATGTGAACAACGTTAGTGGTTCGGGGAGTCGACGGGTCTTCCAACAAAGTGGATTTGAACTCAAACACCGACTGAGTTTACTGCCAAATCCGGAATCAAGTCAACAAATCAACAAAACAACCGAACAACGGACAAAACAACCGGAAACAACGGAAAACGACAAAACCAGCGCACCTGGGGGAACTCGGCCCGAACCGAACCACCCTAAGGTGGCTCGGCCCAAGCCGAGCCACCCTAGGGTGGCTCGGGGGCCGAGCAGCCACC
>NC_033795.1:30562926-30571881 GCF_001876935.1 Asparagus officinalis
TGGGGTGGCTCGGCCAAGGCCGAGCCACCCTAGGGTGGCTCGGCATGAGCCGAGCCACCCTGAGGTGGCCGCCCAGATCTGTGCCAAATGTACAGATCTGGTTGCCTATAAATAGGCGGGGGCATTCATCATTTTGGGGGACTTTTGGAAGAACTTTTGGAGAGCCGAAACTCTGCCGGATTGAGACCTTATCTTGGAGTTTTTTGAAGGCTTGAAGACTTGGACGTCCAGATCCGATTCTTGGCGAGCACCCGCATCACAAAAGGCAGGAGTTCGAGGGGATCGAGATCTCAGATCTACGTTGTTGCACTCCGGATCAAAGCTTGGTCTTTGATCCCGAGATTCGAGCGATTGTTTCCTTGGTGAAATAATACCCGTTATACTGCATAGATCTGCTCGGATCTAGATCGCGCGGTGGTCCACGGCAAACAACCCCGGCGCAGGCAAACAACCCACCAAAGCGAGTGACCGAATAACAGGAGCTCGCGATTTGTTCACAAGGAGAAAAAGTTGTAATTTTTAATTTTCTTTATTTTTGATTTTCATTGTAACCGGATCTAAAAAAGACCGGATCTTCTGTAACCGAAAAACCGTTATTCAAGATAGCAATGACATCAATGAAGAAAGCAACGAATTTTCCCGCGAACAAGGTGGACGGACTCTGTTACCAAGCGAATCTAGAGTTTAGAAAGCGCCAAGTGGCTAATCTATCACCACAACAAGCATCGAGATCCTCCTCCCAACCTCCAATTAATAAATAGGTTCATGTTAAACGTACCTATTCTACTCTCGAGGAGTGCATCCCGAAGCGCCGCACACATATTGTGCATGCCCAGATCCTTGTGCGAAAGGCATGAGAATTGCAAAAGGAAGAGATGGTCAAAAGGCCACCAAGATCTAAGCAGGTTTGGGTACCAAAGGTCAAGTCAGTGCTTCTACCCAATAAGAGACACCAGTCGTGTCTCTCGCTTGATTCCAGATTCGAGGCTGTTCTCCAGCCTTCGTCAACTTCAGATCCTGCTCCTATATTGCTCCCGCACCTCCGGTGAAGCCTTACAACAGCATGGATCTCTCTAAATCTAGAATTCTGTTGAAGGATTGCATGGGTCCTCTACATGAATATTGAAATAGATTTGCAATCAAAGAACGCTTAGGTATGGTGAATGAACCCCGAGCAACTCGTCGAGTTGGGGGTCGTACTCACCCTTGTAACAAGTCTGAGCCTTCTCGTAAGGAGAAAACTCCTATAACTGACCGCCTCGGACTGCATGTCGAAGTCCAACAGCCCGTTGAGGTCTCATGCTCATGAAGGCATAGCTCAAAACGTGTGACTCTGTGAGTGCCAACAATACGATGAATCCTAATAAGGAAACTTGTTCCTCAGACAACGACGTTATACTTAAAAAGTCATGCCAACACATGATAGATTGCTCCGATCATCATGCTGATGAGTTGTACTATCAGGTTGGGGGTACAAACAGATCTCGAAAGAGAGATACCCAGGAGATAGACTTTCATTGTCTGTACGTCAAACTCATCAGGGCAGTATTATCAACGTGTAGCTACCCTAAGACTGCTCCACAGAGGGTCTCGGTATTCCAAAAGCTATCCTCTGAAGCGTCAAAAACTAAGCCAAGGTGTTTTTATAGAAAAAGATCAGCTGTACAAGATGACAAACTCCCAGAAGTCACTATCAATATGATCGATAAAGGGAAGTCAACGCGAAGTTTCAGTCCCTATCATTTTTCGGATGTATCCCAACATATAACTCGGTTACGTACGGGAACTACTAGACATAGGGACTATCAACGGATGAATAGAGGATTATCCTCGGAGGATAAAACATCAGATGCCAATTCTACAGTCGCTTCTAACAAAACGGTATCCAGTCCAGGACAACCCCACAATGTGTTTATGGTTAACACCGAGGAAGTAGCCAAAATGGTAGAGGATGCTCTAGCCAAGCAGAAAGAAGCATTCAAGATCGAAATGGAAATGGCTATGCAGCAGATAAGGGAAGAGAATGACCAACAAATTCAAGCTTTGTCTAATCGACTTAGTGAATCCAGCCGTCACAACATTGCTAACCAAGCAGATAGCGATTCAGATGTGGACGAACACCTCAATGCTGATAAGCCTCCCATTAACCAAAACGCTGGAGGTGACCCTACTAAAAACAACAACACTGAGGGTGGTCCCACCGAGGATGATAATATCGGGGGTGGCCGCATTGTTCCTCTCAGAAATCATCCAAAGCATGATACAGACGAGGATAAAAAGATGAAAGACCTCGAGAATAAAATTAATGCTATGATGTCTGCTCGAGAGGTGAAGAAGACCGGCATTTCTTATCACTACCCGAGAGAGTGGGAGTCGATCCCGTACCCGACGAAGTTCAACCTGATCAACTTTACGCTGTTCGACGGGAAGGGCTCGCCCACTCAATATCTGATCTACTTCAAGTACTACTTGGGCATGATCTCCGGCAATAAATCCTTGATGGTTCGATCATTCATTGGCACCCTTCGCTAGCCCGCCTTCGATTGGTACCGTTGTCTCAAGCCTGGAAGCATCAACAATTGGGATGACCTGGAGAACCTGTTCCTTGCTCACTTCTTTGATGATGACTTATCCCTACTTAGGCTTCAAAGCCTAAGTAGGGATGAGTCAACGCCTAGCACGTGTTGCCGGGTAGTCTATTCCTGTGACAAAGACAAAGTCTATGTATTCAAAATCATAGTACCAAGTCTAAGAGAATTAGCTCTCTTAGTACAACGTCACATGTGAAACGAGTTTTAATAATTCACATGCTAGCCCGACTCAAACGGTAGTCGATAAAGGTACATCAAATTCGTTGATGGCTAAGGATTAGCCAAAAATCATAAAGTCTACGTCTAACACACGACGCCGGATAGTCTATTCCCATAAGAAAGATGAAGTCTACATATTCAATATCGTAGTATTAAAAGAGTTAACTCTTTTAGCACAACGTTATATGCAGAACGGACTTAAATAATCTGCATGCTAGCCCGACTCAAACGGTAGTCGGTAAAGGCTCATCAAACCCGTTGATGGCTGAGGGTTTGCAAAAAATCCTATAAATGTGAGAGTCATTGACACACCAGCTCCATTAGTTGGTCTCGTGGCTTAAGAATTCGATAATTTCAAGATAAGATCCATACATGCAGAAGAATAAGCTTTAATAATTAGTCCTGCAGCCTCGACATTTGGGGCCGCCATGCTCCAATACCTTAAGAGCTTAAATTGTATATACTCTAGCAAATGTACAAGTATAAACTATGTCAACAGTGATCGATGCGATACCCTAAGGTTAACGTCGGTCAACGCGTAGCCCTAGGTCAACGTCAGTCAACGTGTTGCGATGAAAGTCAACACCGATCAATGCGAAACTCTAAGGTTAACCCTGGTCAACACCAGTTAACGTGTTGTGATGAAAGTCAACAAAAATCAAAGCTAAACCCTAAGGTCAATACCGGTCAATGCGTAGCCCTAGGTCAATGCTAGTCAACGTGTTTTAAGAAAAGTCAACGCCAGTCAACGCGTAGCTCTGAGTCAAAGTCGGTCAACGTGTTGTGACGGAGATAATTAGTTCAAAGTCAACTCAATGACACAAGTTAAAACCAACTTATCAAGTTTGATTTGAAACTTCAACGATGACCAGACGATAAACGCAGAGCCGGAAGAACTTCAGCTATTCATCAAAATAGACTAAAAATCAAAGAAGTCAAGAATCGAAGCTAATTACAGGTCCTTTCACACCGACTGAAGGTTGGACCGATCACATCCAAAGTATTTCAGGCTCTTCTATAAAAGAAACAAGACTAAAACACTTTAAAGGGGGTATCTGTAGGCGTTAAAAATTACCCACGAGTTCCCGCACACGGCTTGAGACAGAGAGAAGATGATGAACGTCACTATCTAGGTCAAAGAACCTTAATTGATGTCGACAATTGCATGAAGTGAGTCAACGAACCATGCAAAGCAACAGAACTTCGGAATAATAGAAATGTGAATGGATCGGGAGCTACGCATCTCTTATGAAAGACGAAGCACCCCTCGTGTCCCGTTTACTCCACATATGATTCAATAATGGAAGCTCGTAGATCTCCTCGTCGACTTTCTAAGCATTTTGAATCGAGTGATTCTGAGTTTGGATGATGAAGATATGACAAAAATGGATAGAATGTGTGGAACAGTGCTCTAGGCCTTAGCGAGACACCCATAGGTGTCTCGGCCAAAGTTTAGCCGAGGCAACGATATGTGTCTCGGCCAAAGCTTGGCTGAGACACCAAGAGGTGTCTCAGACTTTGTAGAGCTATTTTAACTATGATTTACTTTGAATCTAAAGAAGATCAAAAAATGAAAGTTTTAGAACTTCTTATTAGCTTTCTAATGCATCTTGGATCAACTCATTCTGAGATCGTATGAGAGAGATAAAGCTAAAATACCAAAGATAGTACAAACTGCCTCAGAATTCCGAGACACTGTTGGTGTCTCGGAGAAGAATAGAGATTTTATCTATGATTCGATTCAAATATAAAAAGACTTAAAAAAATGTTGTAGATATCTTCATCAGCATTCCAAATCATCTTGAATCATATTATTTGAAGGTCATATGTGGAAGTTAGAGCTAAAATACCTAAGACACCCACTAGTGTCTCGGCCAGGCCGAGACACTTAGAGGTGTCTCAGCCAAACCGAGACACCCACTGGTGTATCGGCCAGGCCAAGACACCCAAAGATGTCTCAGCCAAACCGAGACACCCACTGGTGTCTCGGCCAGGCCGAGACTCCCACGGTTGTCCGCAGCCCCGAAAACCGATTTTTGATAGTTTTAAGCTGTTTTTTGACGTTAAATACCTGGATTTGTTCTAACTGATCTGAATCTATCCAAGAACGTGATAAAGTAGTTACAACTAAAGATAAGAGTGAATCGATTGTTCTTATCCAAAAATAGAGGTCCCAAAGCCTAAATACAGCCCTAGGACCTTTATTTTTTTGAGATCTGAAATTCTCGAGCGTTGGCGAAGTCCTGCTAAATTAAAGATTGAAGGAACACGAATTTCAGAAGAGAGGAGGAGATCAGATCAATTTCGTCAGTATAAAGAGGAGGAGCTCGTCAGATCTACACTTCTCGGTTCTTTGCCTTGAGATTGCCCCGTTGCGGTAATCTCGAGAAGAGTGGTTATCTCGCTGTTATCGAGATAATTGCTTCGGTCTCTTGGTTCCTTAGCGAATCAACAAAGCTCCGGATCTGATGTGATCGTTTAGTAGTCCATAGATATCAATATTCTCGTCACAGGCCAAGATCCCATGTAAGCAGTGGAGGATAAACGTCTGTTGCGTTTGTTTTGACGAGAGTTGTATTTTTTTTATTTTTATTGTGTAAGAGTCTTATAAAAAGACTATCTTTTTTGTTGTTATTATAACGACTCAAGTTGTAATGAGTACATCAATGAAGACATCAACTTTCTCCCCAAACAAGGACTAGCAGAGGTTTTTGAACCCTTATGATAGGGTTGACGAGATTCATTTCATAGCTCTCCTCATGTATTGGGACACTGTTGCCGCAATGTTAGTTTTATGAAAACTATACTATTTATATAATATATTCATTTATTGTATATTTATCGAAATAAATTTTTTAAAGAATAAATCAACGAAGGGATCAGTAAATAAAAGGAAAAAGATGAATGACCACCACTTGGGCGCACACTCTTATGCCAACCTGAAGGCTGGTTATTGTCGAGATACTGTATATATATTATTTAAAGCTTTAAATGATCTTAATGCTTAGTATGACTACGAAGTCTCATAAATTTATAATCTGACAGGGAAAATCACTAATACTGATAAACTTGAAGGCAAAGTTGGCTATGGTTCCTTCTGTGATCGTTGTAAGGATGATGATAAGAATCAAGATAAGATCAAGACAAATCTCGAGTTGGTGGTGATACTTATTTATAATTTATTTAGAAATATTAATTGTATTTCTTTCTTAATTTTATTAAAAATTTTCAGATCTATTCCCAATGCTGTAATTTTTGTAAACTTATATTTGTTCTTTAGGAGGGTTTTGAAGCTGCAACCAAAGAGGCTGCAAAACTACATATGTCTCAGGAGGAAGTACAAGGCGAGTCGAACTCTCACATGCTATCTCCAGAGGATAACATCACTCTCACTTAGAACGTATTGGGATATAATAGGTAGGGATGATAAACAATCGAATAGAATCGAATACTATGTTCATATTTATATTTGTTTAAAATTATTGAATTTGAATGTAAAATCTAAAGTTCACTTCCACCCCAATAATAGGAGAGGAAGATATCTGTTGCATGGTGTTGGAGCTCCGCCAAGCCTAACCGTAAGATTATTCATAGCATCCTCCATATCATCTACAACAACGAGAGTAGCACCAGGCAATTTGCAGGCTATGCTACTTGTTTTACGTACCTCTATATATTTGCATGGAAAGATTGACTCAGAGCTGCACGTTCAGGTGACTAAGGAGATGAGTAGTGTTGTGTTGAGGGCCTGCACGATGGACGAGGTTATGTCATACATTATAATTGTTTGGCTGGTGTGGTTCTCGCTGATCTATTTGGTGATATCATACCGCTTATAAACTCGGGCGCCGGTAATACCGGCTTTGGACAAAGCAGCACATAGGTATCATATTTTCGCTCACATACTAAGAAAATCCCCAAAAAATTAATAGGTACAAATTATTTTTATAAAAGTGAAAATCCTGAAAAAACTAATGCTAAATTTAATATTTAAGGGACTAGTATATTAAGAAAATCATTTATGTTTAGTATATTATCAAACTTCACATGATTCAAAAATATAATCAATTTGACCTTCAGACTGGAGACATTGGAGGGAGCAGCACCGGTTTTCGTACGAGGGATAGAATCGCTGCCGACGACGAAGAGATGCGAGTTTTTTTTAATAAATATGCACTGAACAGTTTTTTATTTGTAATAGTACTCTATTTTTATTCATCTCGTGGCTCTATGTTAATTCATCTCGTGTTTTGGGTGGACTTGGTATTGCTAGTATATTTGTTGTAAACATTTAGATAATACAAGTATTTACTGAAATTGATATTAGTTTAGATTGTTGGATGTGTATATTGGACCGGATTGTTAGATGTGTATTTTGGATTGGATTGTTGGATGTGTGTATTGGATATGAATATTGATTATATTTGATTGGATGTGTGTATTGGATATATAGGAATTATGTATTCATGTATATATCATGAATGTAATGTAATGTACAATAAATCAACATTTTAAAAAAATTGCATAAAAAAGAACAACCTAGACGGAAAATCCGTCTAGATTTATTCAACCTAGACAAAAATTCCGTCTAGGTTGCTATAAACAACCTAGACGAAAAATCCATCTAGGTCGCAACCTAGATGGAGATTGTCCTAGGTCACAACCTAGACGAAAATTCTGTCTAGATTACGACCTAGACGGGTTTTCGTCTAGTCCGCAACCGAGACGGATGTTCTGTCTATGTTGCAACCTAGACGGATTTTCGTTGTTCGTCTAAGTTGCATTCCATCTAGTTCGATCAATCTAGACAGACTTCCGTCTAGTTTGCCTCAAACTAGATGAAATTATCCTAGACGAATTTTTCTAGACGGAGTTCCGTCGAGGTTGATCAACCTAAACGGAAATCTAAGCAACCTCGACGGTTTTTTCCGTCTAGGTTGCGAGTTTTTCTACTAGTGTAAATTTAAGTTTGGAATTTAATATTTCGAATTGTGGTACATTGAAATGCCTATATGAGGATCATTTGTTTCTCAGGTTTCTAATCCATGTTTGAGATATATTCATAGATAATGAAAAGACGATTCATACGTGTGTAGTCACACTAAGGCAGGATATAGAAAAAAAAATACGATTTAATAGAAGGCCAAAACAACCCGCTAACAACAAAAAACTTCTGGACTAAATTGATTACGAACTTCTATTTAAGAGTCATCTAACTCACTGAGAAACCTGAGCATTTTCAAGAAAAATTAGCTTTAATTAGCTAACCACTTCCACACGAGACCTTGACAAATACCTGAGTTTTTTTCCCCCCAATCAATCAAAGCTAATCAATTTTAGATGGAGTAGAGCTGTAGGGCTCAATTTAATTTCACCATCACTAATAATTGAGTCCAACTTCCGGCTCTCAGCTGTTTCCAACATCTATAAATGGTTTAAAGGATAAGATTTTGAAATCTCCAAAATGATAATCGCAAACCAAAAATAGCAAAATTAAAATCCACATACGCAAACAAAACTTCCATTCCCAAAATCAAGCCTAAACTCCATGCTCCATGTCTCTAAGCAACAAAGAAAAATAAAGTCGATTTGTCTCATATCTACATTCATCACTCATTTAAGACTAGTCATTGCCATGAAAGCTCACTCAAAGTGTAGCAAGATGGAGTTTTATTGCCTCTCATTACGTCACAATATGAAGTATTACTACTTCATTTAACATCTGCTTAGTTCTAAAACTAGTCGTGGCAACCCATAATGATTGCAAAAGCAAAAAAGAGAACGTAGAGGAAAATTATGGAAAGTTATTAATGATTCTAGGTTGTAGAGAGGGAAATAGTTCGATTACATGACAAGAAATAATCCGTTGTCACAATAAATCCTCAAAAGTGCGCGCAACAGAACGAAAACATATTGCCTCTTGTTTACCAAGTTGAAGTATTTGTAGTAATTCATGCGTAGGGACTCTAAAACTAGGACCAATTTCTCCTACTCAACAATCAATTCTAAAACTAGTATCCACATCCCATATCAATTTTTAATAAGAAAAAGAGAGAAAATAAAGGGAAATTAGGGCAAGATTAATGATTCTCGCTTGTATGACAGAGAAATGATGCAAAATTACATATATTTAAGGCGTATCCAA
>NC_033795.1:30573218-30573952 GCF_001876935.1 Asparagus officinalis
GGCTACTAACTCTCTCTCTCTCTCTCCCTCTCTGTCTCTCTCTCTCTCTCTCTCTCTTAGTATATAAGTATATATAAGTATACTCTCTCTTATATAGGTATATATAAGTATACTCTCTCTTATATAAGTATATATTTGTAAGGACCATAAATTTTAATACTAATTAAAATAATTTTCTAGTATTTTAAAATATTTAATTATGATTTATAAAAGAGTATTTACATTTTTCTCAAATTTCTACAATTTTCTATGATTTAAAGTCTAAGTTTTATTTTTATTTAAATGATTTAAATATTTATAAATTTATTTAGAGCAGTAAAATTTTTTGAAATTTATCCGTTGTGTTACTGATACTATTATGTATCATTTTGAATAATACATGGTATTATTATTATTATTACGTATATTTTCGTATAATACGTTGTATTATTATTTCATATTAATTTGTACAATTTGTTGTATTATTTCTTCTATTGCATATTATCTGTCATATTAGTATAACTGGTATGTTTTACTATATGGATTATTATCCTATAATTATTTAATTTTAAATATAAGTAATTATAGTTTTTATTAATTATTCTTGTTTAATTATGCATTTTCTTGTATTATTTTTATTGTTGCGTATTATCAATTGTAATACTACAACTGGTACGTTTTGAAGTGTAGATAATTTTCACATAATTATTTAATTTATTTCATAATTATTATTATTTTAAATTAGTTTTTAACAT
>NC_033795.1:30574644-30576681 GCF_001876935.1 Asparagus officinalis
GAGCCAAGCCGCCTCCAGCCACCTGCATCAGTCCCGTCGACCCCGCCTCTCGCCGAATCTTACTGCCGAGCCGCCGCCAGTGGTCGTCGTGTTGTACCGTCAACATCGATTCGTTCAATGCACCAAGGCAAGACCTTACTTCCCTTGACTTGTATTTTCAATATTTATATCTGTTATTAATTGATTGCATATAATAGACTGCGATATGTTATAACCTGCGTGGAATTGTTAACAAACAATATTATACGATATTAATTACTGTTGTAGTGATATTCGTGAAGAGGGGCATGATATATATTTTGAGCTGTATGTGATGAAAGGATACTTTGACAATTAGATTATAATTAATTATGAGATTATTTTTGAAAGAAATAATATTTCTAAGGATTATTTGAATCATTATAATAATAAATAAGTTAAAAGAGCTATTCTGGAAAAAGGATTATTTTGAATTATTAAGAAATAATTTTTAAAAGAATTTATTTCGGTTTTAGAATTATTTTTAGATGATGATGCTAATTTAAAAAGAATTTATTTTAGGAACAAAATCATTTTAGATAATTATGATAATTTAAAAGGAATTATCTTGGAAAATAATCATTTTAGAATAATTATGAATAAATTAAAGGAATTTATTTTGAAAAGTGAATTATTTTAGATTAATTATAATTAGAAAAGAAATTATTTTATAAGAGGGAATATTAAAAGGAATATGTAAAGAATGTTTTTAGAATTATTTAAAAGGAGTTATTTTGAAAAATGAAATTACTTTTGGATAATTATAACAAGAAATAAAGAATTTATTTTGGATAAAAAAAACATTTTGAAGTAAATAAATTTATTATTTTAAAAGATTATTTTTAAAAATCTCGTGATTTGTGATTCTCATTTTAATTATGTCTTATGTCGTGATATCGCTGCACATAATTGGTTGTATTTATTGTTTCCTGTTTTGTTTGAGAACCCCTACTAGTTCATGACTTAGAGGCTTCGTGCGTCATGAACGGACTTAGTGACATGTGTGTGTACGTTGACTGAGTTTAGGTGGTGAACCCGAGTTTGAATGAGGATTATGGTTGACTTAGAAAAACGAGAAGAGTTAGGATGAGGAAGTGCATGTTCATGTGATCGGATATAGATATTGATGTATCTTCCAGTCTCGCTCCATGATCTAGTGTAGCTTGGGGTTAGTTTGTTAGGTCAAAGTGAAGTCAGTATAGTCACTTTGGTCCGTGAATTTGATATTCACCCGAGTTTAGCTTGAGTTCGAATCAGGTTAAAAACCGATTGTGTGTAGCCCTCTAACTGATCCAATGTAGCGGCGTATTGGGTGCACGTAGAGGATTTGTGAACAGTCAGTTATCCGGTAATATGAACGTCGACTCTATGTGAGATGTGGACTAGTGAGTTTTTAGGATGACTAGTTACATGACATTATTATATAAGATGATTATGGATTCTTGTAAGACGTAGGCCAGTTATGTTTCTTTTTATACATAGATTGGGGTTAATATTTAATTATCTACAATTTAAGACATATGGTATATACATGAGGGTTTTTTGTTCGTTCTTTTCTTTTGTGGGGTCTTCCCGTGTGCCATGCACGCTGACGTATACCTGTTTTCTCTGGTGTACGTCAGACTTAGAGGAAGAACAGGTTCAGCATGAGCCAGAGGATACTCAACAGGAGTGCCTAGTGGACGGAGCAGAAGAAGAAACTGAAGCTTAGTTATTTCTTTCAGTTTATTTTATAGCACATTCATTTCCATTTGATCAGTGTATTTTTATATTTCTCCAGTATTTCATTCAGTTGGATAGTTTTGTAATAAGGGCATGTTTGACCCGAATATTATGTCTTGGATAATATTCACTTGTGATATGGATTATTTTGTTCTGAGGTTGCCTATTATATTCCTGCTAACTGTGATCGGGGACCTGTGACATCGCATTTATTTATTTCTAGACGCTTAGCGTATTAGGTTGAGGAGAAATGTTTATTTTTATTTATTCACATTAATCTAATACGTTGCAGGGGGC
>NC_033795.1:30577168-30583582 GCF_001876935.1 Asparagus officinalis
TAGTCTAGTGGTAAAATTTAGGAGTTTGGAGAGGATGTTAGTGATTCAAACCCTACCCCCACAACATATATATTTAGAGGTCTTTGATTGAGCCTTGGGCGTTGTGGGACTCTTTGAATTCTACAATTATTTTTAATTTTGTTTGTTTCTACAAATTCTACAATTATTTTATATCATTTTATCATTTTAATTTCTCTAAACTTTTATATTTGTAAATTATATAATTACAATTGATTAATAATATAATTTTTTTATCAAAATTGTGTTTATTTTTTGCTTTGTATTCTTGGAAAATTAAAATTTTAAAATGAAAGAAAACCGGGCCGGCCCGGGCCCGGGCTCGGCCTGAGGCAACCGGGCCCGGGTTCGGGCTCCGTTTTTACCCAGTCCGATCCGGGCCGGATGGACAGGCCTACATATATTATAGGTAGATAATTCATTGTCACATGAGCCCTCTCATAGTGAAACAAACAGAAACATTTATTGCCTCCTGTCTCAAGGTGAAGCGTTACTACTTCATGCAATATTGTATGTGTTTGAGGAGGTACTCTAAAACCATCACTTACATCCCCTAGTTTATAACATATTTTTAAACTAGTACCGCATCACAATTGATCTACAAAATGGATGATAAATTAAGAAAATGATGAAAATTTACTAACAAATTTAATTGCATGCTAGGAAAATAATTAATATTGGAATCTTCAAAAAAGGTTTATCAAATATGCGACAGGGTGAAAATTTTATGAAGCATTACGACTTCATATATGCAAAATGTGATTGGTACCTACAATCCCTATTACCAAGGGTCGCAAAACCAATCCACGCCTTCTCTTCATGTTGACAATTAAGTTATTTATTTGTTAAAAAACTAAAAATATCACAATTAAGTTATTCATGGACCTGGCACCCCCTTACCAGAAGAGGTATTTCGTATTCAGAAAGGTCAGATCTAAACCTTCTCCATTCTCATTTAACTTCCTCAAATATCACAATTTCTCCTGGTCCAGATGAGCTGTGGTGGACTCTGGTCCCATCGGGGATATATACAGTTAAATCTTTTTACTCCCTTGTCAACTCAGGGGGTATAAAATCCAAGTACTATAGCATGATTTGGAGATCTCCTATCCCTAGTAAGGTCAAAGTTCTTTTCTGGCTCATCACTAACAAGAAGTTAAATACGAAGGCAAACTTGGTTATCAAAGGCTAGACAGGTGATCCTAGATGTTCCTTCTGTCAGTCTGATGTTGAAACTCACGAACACCTGTATATCAAATGCCCATTTGCTCAAGCTATCTGGTCATTCATTTTCCCTTCTATCCCTACCAACAGTTGGCCGAAATCGGTTGAGGATTTGATATTTTTTCATAAATCTACCATTCTAAGTAAGGATGCAAAAACCATTTGGAAGATTCTGCTGCCTTGTACTTGCTGGTGGATATGGTTTAGTAGAAATGCACTCATTTTTAAGGATGTACAACCTGATCCTCTACAAACTGCTTCTAATATAGGTAGATATACTACTTTTTGGGCAGGTGCCGCGGATGAGAGATTGGAAAGGAGACTTCGCCGGGCGGCTAATAGTGTCGGACTCCAGGAGCTTGCAAATAAGAGCGCTGATGCCACTGGGGATTGCCTTCCTCATGCCCTCTAAACTCAGAAGCCACTGGGAAATGTACCTTTTGTCGGTTATCTACTGATGTTCTACCTCATAAAACTAAGTTGTTTTGTTTCTAAGTATGTTTTCTTCCTGAAATTTAGTATGTAAGTATGTATCTTTGTGCTATCTAGTTGAGGTTCCGTTATGGGTCCAGTTTGGTAGGTGACGACACAGGTCCGCTCCTTACCTGCTTCACCCTATGTGGTTCTTCAACTAGTATTGTAGTAGTTGTGTTTATTAATAAAATCTTTAATGAGCAGGGCTTTTTACCCTGCTTTTCAGCTCAAAAAAAAACTAAAAATAGAGGGAAATTGTGACGAGTTATTAATAATTCTAGCTTGTAGGATTGGAAAACTAATGCAATTATGTGATCATATATAAGTCTCTAGAAGGCATTTTGCTCCACCACCAAGAAGAAGCCAAGAAGCCCAGGCAATTTGACTGCGCCGCAGTCTGTATACCACACAAACATCTAGCCATAAGAGGATATTCAATGTTCATAACGAACTCACCACACGACATGACCCATATGTTTTAATTCTTTCGATCAACATATTTCCCATTTATAGTGCACAATCGGGTATATTTTATGTAATACTAGACAAATATGAGAGAAAAAGAACATGTATTTTTTTTTTATTAATATTATGACATTTTCTTTTAGCCATTTTCTTTTAGTTCACCAACATTAAACAATACCATGAAGTAGAATTGATTCAACATCTTGTACTAAGCACTACACGAGATCATTACTTGATGAAAGCCCCTGAAATTAGGGGTTAATTTGATGAGAAGAAGTCTACATGTATAACTCTTCTTAAAAGAGTTGGTTGATGATGAGATATGAAACAGATCGATCTCCAGCTAGCTTTCAGATTCAACAAACCCTGAAACTGTAGCTAATAAATTGAAGAGGACATAATTAACAAGAAAACAAAAGGAACGATAGTCTTTTCTTTTGTCTTACATTTGCCTTTATAACGGCAAAGAAAAAGCTTCAAATACAAGGAACTCAACCCTTGCATGTAACCGGGATAAGCAAACTTTAACCATGCATGTTAACCTAACCCTAGCTAGCTTGAACCCTAATTTCCTAATGAGAAAAGATAGTGGACTAATTGTACAAGATAGAGTAAGAATTAATTTCCCAATAATTCTTGATTAAGAAAGGATTGATTGTGATTAGGACAACCTTGTTGTCATCAACAAGGAGAGCATTATTATGGACTTTGATGAGTTATTTCCTTGCAGAAAAATTACTACAACAAAATTAAGTGCAAGCCCTTAACTTTTGCATTGTTTTAGAATGAGGACATTCAGTTTTATTTTTATTTTTTTTCATTGTGGGTGGAGTGTTGCACTCACCACAAGTGTGTTCAACTTACCAACTAGCGATATTAGAAAGTTTTAGGGTTAAAACTATCACCTTTCTCTGTATCCCTAGACTTACATATGTAGTAAGCTATTTTATTCACTATAATTAATTCTTCATTAATGTAACTTTTCTTCAATGTAACTAGCATGTCATTTTACGTGGACTTCAACTTGAGAGGAAATATTGAAGAAATAAAACAATTTGAGAACTTAGAAAAGTAATAACATATTTTATAGGGTGTTACATGTAAATTTAAAGATATTAGGAAAAAAGAAATCATTTTAAGAGGAAATATTGGAGAAGTAAAGGTAGAGCATGAAGGAAGTCATGGAGAGAAGTAGGGTTTTTAATTGTTGGAACCTATTCCAAGGAGCACCGAATGGTCACCCATTGGCTGATATGTGGGGCCACATATGCTTGATTTATATTAATCAAACATTTTTTGTTTTAGAGTAGTGCAAAGTGAGGATGTGATGATGATGGAAGAAAACGCTAAAAGAAGTCACGTGAAAGGAGCTATAAGGAGTAACGTTTTTTGTATTTATTTATTATTCTAACAAAATAACATTGTTAATAAGATTGCACTTAATTTGCAGAAAAGTCATATTTTGTAGTCATTTTTCCAAACTCGGTTGAAGTTCCACATTTTATGCTCAAATTCATGTTGAATGTACCTCACTAGCTATCCGTGCAACGAACAAAATTTATAGCTTTGGTATTAAGGTTATTAATGTGGACAAGTTAGGCATACAAATGCAATTCAATAACAAAAACTAGGTGATATGTGTAAAAAAACAATAGTTTAAACAACAAGCTTTCTTGTTAGGAATAAGTGCTTGTCCTAAAACCCCATAATTTTGTTTTCTACTTGTATAATAAACTAATTGCTATATTTGCTTTACGCCACCTCATTCACGTCAACAAAATGAGGCAGTGCACACTCCCCACTCCCTTGCTCTATATAATGAGCTAGGCCTCCTCAATCTCCCTCAAGGCCAAGGACCACAAGCTCTCACCACCTCTTTTAGTACTCTCTATACACTTAAGGGGGCTATATTGAGCCTCCTTTATTAAGCATTTTGTTTTGTGAGAGGATCAAAGGCTAAGGGGTTTCTTCTTCTTTCAAGGAGAAAGACCCTCGTTTGATTTCTTATTCTTCGTTTTCTACCATCTAACCATTTTTGTTCTTGAGATTTTCAAGAGGAGAAAATGTTTGGTTTATCGACAACCAATCATTGGGCCATCACCTTCGGTGTTCTAGGTACTGATCAAGGAATTTAAGCTCTTCTTCATCATCTTCTTCTTCTCTCTTTGCACGTACTAGAATTTGGTTAATGCATATAGGTTATAAGATTGAAGGAAATTGGTTTTTAACTAAGTAAGGAGCA
Source organism: Asparagus officinalis (assembly GCF_001876935.1). NCBI lineage: Eukaryota > Viridiplantae > Streptophyta > Magnoliopsida > Asparagales > Asparagaceae > Asparagus > Asparagus officinalis. Next base: position 30,581,592 of record NC_033795.1, read on the forward strand.
TGCAAATCCATTAATTAATTTGTTTTTTCAAGTACGAGTAAGGTAGTTCTGAGTCTCTTCTACCATGCCTAGCAAAAATTGCCTTTCCTCCCTTGCATGATTTCTGTTTCCAAATCTACCCCTTTTGTCAACATGGTTACATTTTAGCCAAGACTGGCCAAGTTAGCTATGGTTACAGAAAGTTTAGCTTTTTTACCATTATAAAGACTTCCGGCCATATATCCCAATTTCTGCAAATATTACAAAAATCTAACATATTATCATTGTTTAAATTTGTGATTATTTACAGGTAACGTCATCTCATTCATGGTATACCTTGCTCCAGCGTAAGCACCACTAGAAATCAACTAATCAAGATTACATCCTTAAATTTTTTTGAAAGAAAATTTTGAACATATAATTATGATTAATTGCAGGCCAACATTTTGGAGAGTATACAGAAAGAAATCAACCGAAGGGTTTCAATCGATTCCCTATATCGTCGCGCTCTTCAGCGCTATGCTTTGGATATACTATGCACTTATCAAGACTGAATCAGAGTTCTTACTCACCATTAACGGACTCGGATGCATAATAGAGACCATATATATCATCATATACCTCATCTATGCACCTAAAGAAGCTAAGGTACAAATCTTACCTATATTAGCCCAGTATACATATACTACATTAATATTCACTATTTATATGAGGACATTCTTATCATTAATTATTCTGAGATGAAAACATGAACTCAATTGTGATTTGACCTGTAGGTCTCTACCGTGAAATTACTCCTCTTATTGAATGTTGGGATATTCGGATTGATAGTATTAGTGAGCCTAGTCTTTGCTAAGGGGGCTGATCGAGTCACGAGCCTCGGATGGATGTGTGTGGGATTCTCGGTGTTGGTGTTCGTTGCACCGTTGAGCATCATTGTGAGTAATCGTCGACAGACACTGCGCTGAAAATTTTCTTAAATTTAATTTAGTATGTATTCTATATGATGATTGTGTACATTCTGTCCATTCTTCAGAGGCTTGTCATAAAAACAAAGAGTGTCGAGTTCATGCCCTTCTCTCTCTCTCTATTCCTTACGCTCAGTGCAGTTACATGGTTTCTCTACGGATTCCTGTCACACGACAAGTACATAGCGGTAATATCCTCACTCTTCATTATATTACGGAGATATTAGTATTTTGTTCAAGTTGACATATCTCCTTTTTTTTTCTTCTTCAATTCTATGGAAATAGATTCCCAATGTGCTTGGATTCGCTTTCGGATTGATCCAGATGGTTCTCTACACCGTGTATATGGACGCCAAGAAGACAAAACCTGTGGTAGAAGAGCACGATGTGCCTGAACATATCATAAACATGGTGAAGATTGGGGTAGAGGTGTACCCCATCGATGCGAACAAAGAGGAAGGAGGAGATTATAACAAGGAATGTGAGTTAACAAACAATGGCACCAACAAGGAAAACACTACAGGCCCTCATGAAGAGGCAGAGGTCTAGAGAGAAGGAGAAGAAGAAGAAGAAGGTTGTCTGTCATCTATTTTGGTCGTTGGTCAGCTCGTTAAATTGTAGAGATGAGAGGAAAAATTAAGCTCGTACGTGATGTCAATCGTGCTCCTTGATTAATTATTCTCAGTTATGAGAGGGTGAGAGAAAGAATTGTGGCTGATTTTATAGTTAGTTAATTATGAAACTATTATGAGTGTAATAGAGAGGATTGAGGGGCTTATACGAACATGACCTTGGTGCTTGTGCAATTCCTTTGGATGAATAAAAATTGAGAGTTTCCTTTTTTTTTCCCTTTTTTAATTCCTGTTTTTGTGGTATACGTGTATGGTGTTGAGATTGCCACGTCAGCATGTGGGTTCTTGTCGTCACGTGAGAGTACCCTGGTGATTTTGTTGCGGCGGCCATACCATGAAAACTGGGGAGTGGGCCCAGCTAGGGGAGGCCTTTATAACGGCTCGGTTTGGACAGTTCGGAGTATCGCCGCTC
>NC_033795.1:30583592-30601464 GCF_001876935.1 Asparagus officinalis
GCTCGCGAACGGTGTTGAGCTTTCTCTCACCGCTGTTAAATTTCCGGGCTAATAATCTACATGTAATGATTTTGCATTTAATACCCTATCAAATGTAGACTAGACCCAACTAATTAGGTCATAAACGTGAGCTAGCATACGAATTTCCATAGGAAAATGCTAGAGACACACTCTCTAACCACACTTCCAACTACACTTCTCTCTCGCTACAGTACACTGAGGCTCATATGAGAATTTTTTTAAAATTCTCATGTGGCCCCCAGCGCACTATAGCGAGAGAGGAGTGTGGTTAGGGGTGTGGTTGGAGGTGTGACTGTAACGCCTCCCATTTCCATATGAATATATTTCTATGGAAAATGCGAAAAATGTGTTTGCATATGTGTATATAGTTCCTACAAATATATGTGCATATCATATATTTTTCCCCCAAAAAAGCGAAAATATTAGTTTGGGCTCTTTGCTCAAACGTTAGGAATTAATTAGAATTTATATGGTGGATCAGCAAACTTGCCATGCCTTTTAATTTATTCTCTTTCATACTGTGGGTAAGTTGGCCACGAGGTTCCTCTGTATTTATTGTTGTTGATTCGTTCTTAATCCGTATTCTTTAAAGCATCATCAATCAGATTTTCCTCACGACCCCAATCACCTTCTCCCCCTTTCTCTCGATATAGGACGAATATATCTATAAGAAAGGAATACAGATTGTCTCAGAATTTTCCGCTTGCAATTGGTACTTTCTCAACCATTTTTGGACAGTAAACTAACTTCTAATCTGCTAAGAACAGTTGTGAACGTTCACCTTTTATATATGTGGGGTATGCTAAGGGGTGTTTGGTTCAATAGTGAGTAAGAATATATAGGATTAGGAAAAGGATGTTTTTTTATAGATTCCTTCCTAATCTATAAATAATTTAAGGATAACTTTTTGTTGTCATAGAATGTTGTGGAATCCTACTTTTTACATTTCTATGTTTGTTTCATAACATGAAAATATAGAATCCAGCTTCATAGAAACCCTCCAATTCCTATTCTTTTGTTTGGTTTGAAATGAGAAATTTTTGGGATAAATGGATGACAACACTATAGGTAATCTTACCACTCACTAGTGGACAAAATATTCTTAAGTAAGAAGTTGGGATAATCTTACCCGTTTACCAAAATTCAAAACCAAAAAAACATTCTTACCATTTTTAAAATTCTCATAGTTTGCATGTTTCATCTCCTCCATCAATATGATACCAAAAGAATGCCATAAAAATTTTGTAGCTTGGTGCGATTACAATCTCCAAACACCCATGAAAGTGTGCAAGAATGGTAAAAATAAAAGAATGTATTATTGGGGTGAGCAAAATACCCAAATAAAAAATGTAATTTTTTTGAATGAGCTTATGAAGGAGGAGAAATAAGTAACCAAGAAAATTAATTTGTCAAAGAAAATAGGTTCGGAGATAAGTATTTTTTAAAATCAAAGAGGCTGAAGAAAGAATTGAAACATGTCGAAAAACAGGAACTAGCTTGGAAATTTTTTGCAATTTTAGTAGTGATATTTTGTATTATTTTAATTATTGTAACTGCATGTCATGTACTTGTACCTACAAAAACTATTGATATTGTAATGAAAAAAAATTATTAGAATTTAGTAAACTATCATTACAAATCTAGTTGATATTGTACGGCTCAGGAATAAGTCATTTTGTTGAAATTAAATACCCTACCTATAACCTACAGGTTTATTGTAGATTGTATTCTAATGATGGATTGCCTCACCTAGACATTATCAATTCAATGTAGGTTGCATTCCGATCATCACCGATTGCCTCATCTGAACATAATAAATGCTATAAGTTAGATTACATTTTCACTAAAAGATAATCATCATTGTCAAATATCAACTATGAAGCATCACAAGCTCCAGCATGTAATCAATTGAAACCAATAAAACCAAATGCAAGCAACCCAAGCTCTAGCAATTTATCAACCGAAACCAGTAAAACAAAGAATGAGCATCACAAGCTCCATGAACCAAAACCAACAAAAACAAACAAGGAGCATCACAAGCTCCATCCATCAAACCAACTGAAACCAACAAAAACAAACAAGGATCTTATGAAGCTCCATCCACCAAACCAATCAAAATCAACAAAATCAATCCATGAGTATTACAAGTCCATCAACCGAAACCAACAACAATTTAAACATCACAAGCACCATTCACCAAACTAACAAAACCAAACAAGAAAGCAACATCACAAGCTCCATCCACCAAACCAATTGAAACCAATAAAACCAAGAAAAGAGCATCACAAGCTCCACGAACCGCAGATCAATTGAAAGCAACAAAGCCTTGGAAGGAGCATAAAACCCTCCATTCACCCAAGCATATAAAAAGAAACTAAGAAATGTATACCGGAAGAATTTATAAAGTTCAAATTATGAACTCATTGTTCTTTCCCATCAATATTTACCTGCATCAAAATTAAAAAGTATCAATTTATCAATTACATGCCATCATAAGTTTACATAACAATAAGTATTGCAACATTTATAGTTTGTAAATAACAAAATAATATGTACACAATAACATATACTTGTGCACAAACAAAATGCTCTACCAAAATGTGATCAAAGCCCAACAAATTAGCTAACAAACCAACCTTGATCCTTAATCAAGTTGGTGATGTACCACTTCTGAGCTTTCTTTGTTTTTATAAACAAAACTTCTACCCTCATGTTCATTGTCATATAAATGATCTAAAACACTATCGAGAAATTCATCAGAATAATTATTATTATGTTCTTTCAAAGCTGCAGCCAACTGCTCAGTCCAATGAACAATGTGTTGATTTCTAATTGACTGAGACATTGACTCAACAAAGGCACATATCAATTCATCATCATGATTCAATTTTCTAGGTTTTTGTTAGAGGATGACTTCGAGTTGTCTTTACTTTTAGACTATTTAGCGGGTTCTATTTGATTGTTAGCATCAGATTGTTGTAGGCTGTCTAAAAATTACTACAGATAGCTGATCCCCATCAAACACCGATGATGCAAGTTATCATTTGACGACTTCTAGAATGCTATAATTTAAATATTTTTACGTAGATCGATAAAGGTGACAATCTAACGACCTTCACAACAACCGATAAAAGCTATAGTTCAATAGCCTTCATAATCAACATCGGGAGTTACAATCTGACGACTCTTATATTTTTAATGAGTCAAGATGGAGATTACAAGATGACAGACTTTGCAACACTTTAGCAAAAGAGACTACAAATTAACGGTCTCTTCAAATCAAAACGCAGATATCTCTCAAACCCAAGTTATGCTCTGAAGTCCGTCATGAAGTTGATCAAATATTGTGGAGCCTGTTGCGGCTCGGAATTTACTTACCCAGCTCTCATGGTACAAGCTTTATCTCGACCATGTCCTCGATCCAATGTTTATAATACCAAGAGGAGAACTTATTTTACACATTAAGTAAGATCACAATCATAAATAACATAACATATACCAATAGGAAAGAAAAAAATCGTATCACTTATCATTCATGCAATTACTTTTCAATCAAAGTAAGGTAGTTGTCACAAAAAAAATTGTAAAAAAAATTGTAAATTTTTGAATATATGTATATAACGTCCTCACTCATTCTAGGAATTTCTAGCGGACTTTATACATGATTCCTAGGAAACTCTATCCTAGCTGCATGACTCAACACAGGAATAATCGTAGAATGTTGGAACTAAAACTCTGATACCAACTGTGATGCCCCTGGGTTCACATAAGGTTGCAGTCCAAGGTGAAACTAAGATGTCAAACCTGCCATGCACCCACACTGTGCATAAACACGTTTCATCAATCATAACAATATCCTCTAGTGGAACCAAATAGAAGTACAGGTACAAAACAGGTAAAATAAAGAGAATAAATATAATAGACATGATATAGAAGAGATATCTCATAAATAAAAGGAATCATGTCTTAACTATAATACATCTGATATCTGAATAATAAAAATGTCTCAACATGAATCAACTAAAAAAATCATACTAGGCACAATGCCTTTACAATATGAAAATAAAACTCTAATGTTTGGATAAAACTCAAAAACTCAAACTACAGTGGAGTCTCTATAAGTAAAAATACGTATCGACGACTATGCTAAAACTTCATCACCCTACGGCTCTACGAAACTCTGAACTACCTAAAAGTAATTGAAAAGAAAAAAACAACAACAAGAGAGTCAGAGCGCTAAAGCAATATATATATATATATATATATATATTATATATATGTATATATATATATCATATATATATAATATATATATATATATATATATATATATATATATGAAAAAATAAAAAACTTGTACCAATCTTGTCCTACATCTACATTGAGTTGGTGAAGAGTTGGTTAAGGCTCTATCTTCGAGGTGTGATGTAGGGGCAAGATTAGGCCACATAACTACCAAGTTGCTTTACACAACTTAGTACCAAAGTTCTCCATATTTGCTCATATATATATATATATTATATAGCAGTATGACATAAACACTTTTGGTAATCACTAAACTCAAGACTATCAAATAATCATTTCATTTTTAACTTTTGGTTATATATATATATATATATATATATTTATATATATATATATATATATACTATATATATATATATATATATATATATATACTATACCCTCTCTCATATACCTATACCCCTCACTATATATATATATATATATATACTATATATATACTATTATACTATATATATATATATATATTATATATATATTATATATCTATATATATTATATATATATTATTCAATACTTACTATATATACAGTATGACATAATACCATTTTGTATCCACTAAAACTCAAACTATCAAATAATCATTTCATTTTAACTATTTGTAAGATTTTGATTTCATCGCATTATCATGCAATACGGACTATCCTGTAAGTATCCTAAAACAATGTACATGACCCATTAGTCTCATCGTGATCTCAGTGCGTAATATGAGTACGGGACGACCTACCATATTGGTATCCTAGAAGATGGCTCACAAGCATCATCGTACCCTCGTGCAGAACGGACTGCAAGACAAAGCATCCAAACCTGACTCAATGGCCTGTACAAATGGAATATCGATGTACTACTCCATATAGCACTGAGCTGAGCCCGTCAATTATATGTATAAACTATATAAATCTGGCATATCGATGTACTATCTCATATAGTACTGAGCTGAGCCCATTAACGATATCCGAATGCATAACACAATATATTCATGACTATATGCGTAACATCAAGCGGCTCAAAACTCCACGAACGCATCTCAAAATAGCACAACACAGCTCCACAAAACGAGCAGGAAAAACAGTCGGGACTTCTGTTAGTAAAATGAGCATATCTTTCTCTAGAAAAACTATTTTTAGAAATGGATTTCTGTTTTGAAAACTAGATTCATACATCTTTCAATTAGTATAAGTATGATTCAGTTTGGAGTTCATTTATTATCCCAAATCTCTAGTTAAACATTATACATGTGCAACAGTTTTTCTGCAAGACATGTTGTTAGTAAAAACAACATATCTTTCTCTATATAAACACATTTTAAGAATAGCTTTTTGTTTTAGAAACTAGATACATATAGATTTCATATGCAACTAGTTTACTTAAATTTGAGTTTATTTGCTATCTCAAAATCTTAGTAAAATATTATATAAGTGTTGCAGTTTTCTGCAGAAAAATATATATTTAGTACATCTCTTAAATTTCTCAAATATAAACGAAATTATGAATAACCTTAATGATCATGATCATGATACTATCATAAACAGTAAGAAAAGATTACTAATCTAGCATTGGTTTAAGTTTCAACATCAAAAAAAAATAAAATAATCTGATTTTTAACATCACAAGTTAAGATTCAAACATGAAAATACATATTAAACATCTAAACTGGTTATTTAACTATGGGGATGAGTTTGGATGAAGATAATTTTGCCTCAAACATTGTTCTAAGCTTATAAAATAAACAGCAAGCAATCCACGAGCACAAATAACATGTTCTCTCTTGTCACACGTTAAAGATCTCACCCTCGTGTCGGTATTATACTTCACAAAGCTCTCAAAAATTCATAAGAAAAAGATCTAGGGTTTTTGAGGAGAGAGGGTGACTGTTAGAATTTATATATGATAAAAGAGAGGATTTTTATGAAAAATATAGGTATTATAGAGACAAACCCGAAACAAATCTGTTTGACCCGAATCAGGAAACCTAGTTTGACTAGAAAAATAACATTCGGTATGTTGGTCATAACTTTTATGTCTGACCTTAGAATTAGGTGATATAAGATTTGTTAGAAAGCTCTTGAAGATACCTACAACTTTGATATTTTAAGTTTTTTTATATTCCAATTGCTTCGGTGTGTAAAAATGTATATACTTTTAACTGGTCGTTTTTCTCAGATTCAGGCCAGTGCGCGTGTGCATGATATCACTTCTATATTCAACTATATACATTGAATTGATCTCAAATCAATTCCTAGCATACTCAAACATTAATAAATATAATTTTCTATAATGTAACATATTTATTATTATTTATTACAAAATATTCAAATTTTTAGGGTTTTATAATAAATTTTGGAGTTGTTTTGTTATTTTAAATTGAATTTAGAAAATCAACTTTTTAGGTTTTATACTGTTTTTGCAAAAAAAAAAGAGTTTTCACAAATAAGAAATAATATTTCAATTTTTTTTCTTTAACATGTTTATTTTCATGTTTATAAACATTTTCCAAAATTTTACTATTTTTAGAGTTTATTTGTTATTTTATTTTGAGTTCACAAAATCAGATGATTTTTAACTAAAACCTGTTTCTGGAAGTATCCGTTTCCGGTCGACCGGGTCTTACTCGTCGGTCGACCGACCAGAGGGTTTGTTTACAAACCCTACAGATAATCGCCTATCAGTCGACCGACACACTATGTTCGGTCGACCGATGGCCTAGGATCGACCGGTACAACATTGTCGATCGACCGATCAAGCTTGCATTGTTTCAGTCTGCCAACGGTAACATTGTTGGTCGAATGATCATTGTCATCCGGTCGACCAAAAGTATTGTAACTGTCATATTTCTAGACTCCGGGATTTTAGAGATTTTGTTATTTTTGGTTGTTTTTCTTAGGTTTAGGACCTTTGTTTTGTGATCATATATATACTCATTGCCTTCAAACTTCTGAACTCATCTAAGAAAATTTTAAATCAAGTAGTGTTTAAGGGTGTTTAAGTGTGCTTTTCAAATTTGTTTATGTGAAGAGGTTTTCACAAGAAGAGGAGATCAATTTTGATTTGACCTTTCAACTTCACATCTCCATCTCTCTTGTTTTAGAGAAGGTGTTTCTAAACTCATCTTCTAGCTATTTATTATTTTGATTCTCTTATTTATGCTAGATTGATTTGAGTTTAACTTTGGTTTCATTATACTCATTGATTACACATACCCCTATTGAGCTTAAGTATTTTCACATATTGTATATATTTGGGTTGTGGGGTTGTATCTTTGAGAGTGAGATTACACTTAGTTCTCATCCTTGTTTTAGAGAACAAACAATTGTATTTGCACTAAATTATTGAGATAACACATTGTAATACATAAAAACACTGAGAGAAGTGGTTTGTGAGAGACGGGGTCAATTCCAAGAGGAGTGGCGTCGGTTGTAAATCTTAGGGAGAGATCGTAATTCCGAGCACTTGAGAAAGGTGACACGGGCTAAGCCAACACTTAGAGAGTGTATTGTGTGATTACAATAGATTAAGTTGTAAACGTTTATCGGTGAGCATTGAAAACCGATTGTGTAGATTTTTATGTTGATAGTGGAGATTCTCCTCAAGGGTGAGGAGCGAAGACATAGGTCGAGAGTGACCGAATTCCATGATCATTTGTTTGTGTTTGAGTTTAACATTGACGCACTTTTTCTCTTGTATATTTTCTTATCGCCTTTGTCTCATGTTTATATCGCCCTTAGATTAATAGTATATCTGTTGTGTGCGGCGCAGAAGCGTGACAACCAAATGGGCGTGCTTCGAGAACCAAATCAAACAAACATCGAGATAAAGGCCAAACAAACCAAAACAACGTCACAAATCCAAACACAATAGTTTTACGTGGTTTGGAAAATTTCCTACGTTCACGGGCCAAGAAGGGGATTGGGTTTTCACTAATAGAGAAGAAGAGTATAAATTGAGATTACAAAACGCTTAAACCAATCAACTAATCTCACCAACAAATCTCTTAATCTCTCCAAATAAACCCTCAAATAATTACTCAGAAAAACTCTCCTCTTTCTGCGCTCCATTATCACCAAACCAATCTCCAATCCAAGCTCAAAGAAACCCTAATTCGTATGTTAGTATTTATAGCAAACACCAAACCCAGACTGAACAAGAAACTCAAACTGGGCCCTAACCCGATTGGCGGTCGACCACCCAAAGCTCGCGGTCGACCGCGATCCAGCGATAGAGACCAAAAAGTCCTATAGGGTCTCGCGATCGACCGTGATGGTCGACTGTGTCAAGTCCAGGCACAAATCTTGGATCCGTGCACGATCGCGTCGACTGGCCTTGTGCCGCGGTCGACCACGCAGCACCCAAACAGACTCCTGCGCTATCCAAAACCTGTTCTGATCAAATATCTTACTGATTCTACAATTCTCCACATCGGCGAAGTTTCTTTCAAAAAACTAAGCCAGCACCAACTAAACCAAATGCCTCACTTGCTACGTCCAGTACGAAGTGAAACGATCTATGACAACAGACTCAAACCATAACAAGTCGAGACCCAAATAAGAGTACGAACACTCACCCAAACATCGGTATCTACTCACCAAATTGGCTGCATCAAAACTGTCTGCCTACGTATCCTCTTGCCCAAGGAATCAAGTCTTCACGTAGTTTACCTAAACAGCCTCCAAAGGACCTCAAACAAATAGAAAAATATGCAACTCTTCACCAATATCATCTGCATCCAAATCCAAATGATCCCCAATCTGTGTCACCTCAGCTGGAATCCCAAATGATACAGTATGATCTGGAGTATGTGAAGTAAACTTCACCCAACATGAAGTAGCAACACCCTCTACCTGCTGTAATATCCAAACGACCTGATCAACACTCAATACCTTTCGAGAGTCCAAAGTGACATACCTACTTAGAAAAAACTCAGAAGCTCCCAACCGATATTCAAATAAGCCTCTGAATCCAAAACACGCAATCGGATTAAATCTCACATCCTCGATGTAACCAAATGTTGTGTAACTAAATATCTGATACCAACCAAAATCTGAAGCAGCTCTACCAGATCCAAAATCTCCAAACGCAGCAGTCGGCTACCTATGACTAAGATGACCCAAATATGTCAAAACTCCAGAACCAGAACTAATGCTCGACAACCAACGCCGATCCTCCTCCAGAAAGGAACAACCAATCAAAAATATCATCTTATCTCGTTGCCACAATGTTTCCTCTCCAATGAAGTGTCTCAAACTGCCATGAGCTCAGCACAAATGCAGAAATAGGTCCCTCTTGTATCTCCCGCTAAAATCAGAATGAAGTACCTTCATCTTCTGTCAATACACTTTTTCAACTGTTGTTGACTACTAGGACTTCAAAACCAACGGGACTTGGTTGCAACCCACAAATGCCTAGTACTAGGACTTCAAAACCAACGGGACTTGGTTGCAACCCACAAATGCCTAGTACAATCCCCAACATAGGAAACCAAAATACCAATTTACCTTCCCTAGTACAATCCCCAACATAGGAAACCAAAATACCAATTTACCTTCCAATGATGCCTCCTTGGAAGGCCTCTAAATGCCTGAATGGACACCAAATAGAAGACTCCTCAATCATCAAATAAAAGTGCCAAACTCCACCTCGGTCTCCTTGCTCATACCAACGTGCTCAAAGGACTTCAATATGCAAGTCAAGGGCACTTCTCAATAATCCAATGCACCGTATTAATAAACAATAAGCCAGCCTCAAATCCTTCTATCTCGGCCAACTATCTCAAAGCACCAATAAATGAAGAATATATCCAAACTGATAAAGGAGAGAATTTTACCTCCAATTGAAACCCTAACAAGAGTCTCCAAACGATCTCACCCCGCACGACGGTAACGAGATCCACAAATAGGAAAAATCTCACCTTTATCTCTAAACGAAGCCCTCGAAGAGCCTTCAAAGCAATCTACTCCTCCAAATAGCCTAAGCGCCAACAAACCAATACGGAACAAACGAATAATAGATCCAAACTAAAAAAGATAGGGTCTTTACCAAAAAGATCCCACCTTTCTCACCAAACGAAGTCCTAGTCGAACTTCCAAATTGATCTACTCCTCCAACCAAGACAGAACCCTAGATCTAAAATCTGGAGCTCTAATACCAATTGTTGTGCGCGGCGCAGAATCGTAACAACCAAACTGGCGTGCTTCGAGAACCAAATCAAACAAACGTCGAGATAAAGGCCAAACAAACCAAAACAACGGTACAAATCCAAACACAATAGTTTTACGTGGTTCGGCAAACTGTCTACGTCCATGAGGTAAGAAGGGGATTGAGTATTCACTAATAAAGAAGAAGTGTACAAACTGAGATTACAAAACACTTAAACCAATCAACTAATCTCACCAACAAATCTCTTAATCTCTCCAAATAAACCCTCAAACAATTGCTCAGAACCAACAAATCTCTTAATCTCTCCAAATAAACCCTCAAACAATTGCTCAGAAAAACTCTCCTTTTTCTGCGCTCCAATATCCCCAAATCTCCAAATAAACCCTCAAACAATTGCTCAGAAAAACTCTCCTTTTTCTGCGCTCCAATATCCCCAAACTAATCTCTAATCCAAGCCCAAAGAAATTCTAATTCGTATGTTGGTATTTATAGCAAACATCAAACCCAAACTGAACAGGAAAATCAAATTGAGCCCTGACCCAATTGGCGGTCGACCGCCCAAAGCTCGCGATCGACCGCGATCCAGCGACAGAGACCAAAAAGTCCTACAGGGTCTCGTGGTCGATCGTGCCAAGTCCATGCACAAATCCTGGATCCGTGCACGATCGCGTCGACCAGCCTTGCGTCGTGGTCGACCGCGCAACACCCAAACAGACTCCCGCGCTATCCAAAACCTGTTCTGATCAAATATCTTGCTGATTCTACAATTCTCCACCTCGGCGAAGTTTCTTTCAAAAAACTAAGCAGGCACCGACCAAACCAAATGCCTCACTTGCTACGTCCAGTACGAAGTGAAACGATCTATGACAACAGACTCAAACCATAACAAGTCAAGACCTAAATAGGAGTGCGAACACTCATCCAAATATCGGTATCTATTCACCAAATCGGCTGCATCAAAACTGACTGCCTACGTATCCTCTTGCCCAAGGAATCAAGTCTTCACGTAGTTCACCCAAACAGCCTCCAAAGGACGTCAAACAAATAGAAAAGTCTGCAACTCTTCACCAATATCATCTGTATCCAAATCCAAATGATCTCCAATATGTGTCACCTCAGCTGGAATCCCAAACGATACAGTATGATCTGAAGTATGTGGAGTAAACTCCACCCAACATGGAGTAGCATCACCCTCTACCTGCTGTAATATCCAAACAACCTGATCAACACTCTCTACCTTTCAAGAGTCCAAAGTGACATACCTGCTTAGAACGAACTCAGAAGCTCCCAACCGATAATCAAATAAGCCTCTGAATCCCAAACGCGCAATCGGATTAAATCTCACATCCTCGATGTGACCAAATGTTGGGTAACCAAATATCCGATACCAACCAAAATCTGAAGCAGCTCCACCAGATCCAAAATCTCCAAACACAACAGTCGGCGACCTATGACTAAGATGACCCAAATATATCGAAACTACAGAACCAGAACCAATGCTCGACAACCAACGTCGGTCCACCTCCAGAAAAGGAACGACCAATTAAAAATATCATCTTATCTCGTCGTCACAATGTTTCCTCTCCAATGAAGTGTCTCAAACTGCCATGAGCTCGGCACAAATGCAGAAATAGGTCCCTCTTGTACCTCCCGCTAAAATCAGAATGAAGTATCTTCACCTTCTGCCAATACACTTCTTTAACTATTGTTGACTACTAGGACTTCAAAACCAACGGGACTTGGTTCCAACCCACAAATGCCTAGTACAATCCCCAACATAGAAAACCAAAATACCAATTTACCAAAATGCCTGAATGAACACCAAATAGAAGACCCCTCAATCATCAAATAAAAGTGTCAAACTCCACATCGGTCTCCTTGCTCATACCAACGTGCTCAAAGGACTTCAATATGCAAGTCAAGGGCACTTCTCAATAATCCAATGCACCGTATCAATAAACAATAACCCAGCCTCAAATCCTTCTATCTCGGCCAACTATCTCAAAGCACCAACAAATGAAGAATATATCCAAACTGATAAAGGAGAGAATTTTACCTCCAATTGAAACCCTAACAAGAGTCTCCAAACGATCTCACCCCGCACGACGGCAATGAGATCCACAAATAGGAAAAATCTCACATTTATCTCTAAACGAAGCCCTCGAAGAGCCTCCAAAGCAATCTACTCCTCCAAATAGCCCAAGCGCCAACAAACCAATACGGAACAAACGAAGAATAGATCTAAACTAAAAAAGATAGGGTCCTTACCAAAAAGATCCCACCTTTCTCACCAAACGAAGTCCTAGTCGAACTTCCAAATTGATCTACTCTTCCAACCAAGACAGAACCCTAGATCTAAAATCTGGAGCTCTGATACCAATTGTTGTGCGCGGCGCAAAAGCGTGACAACCAAACGGGCGTGCTTCGAGAACCAAATCAAACAAACGTCGAGATAAAGGCCAAACAAAACAAAACAACGGTACAAATCCAAACACAATAGTTTTACGTGGTTCGGCAAATTGCCTACGTCCATGGGGCAAGAATGTGATTGAGTTTTCACTAATAGAGAAGAAGTGTACAAACTGAGATTACAAAACGCTCAAACCAATCAACTAATCTCACCAACAAATCTCTTAATCTCTCCAAATAAACCCTCAAACAATTGCTCAGAAAAACTCTCCTTTTTCTGCGCTCCAATATCCCCAAACCAATCTCTAATCCAAGGCCCGGCAAAGAAACCGCTAATTCAATAATGTTGGTATTTATAGCAAAACACCAAACCCAAACGAACAAGATAACTCAAAAAAAACCCCTTGGGGGCCCCTGACCCGATTGGGCGGTCGGACGCCCAAAGCTCGGGCGTCGACCGCGATCGCAGCGACAGAGACCAAAAAAGTTCTATAGGGTCTCGCGGTCGATCGCGCCAAGTCCAGGCTCAAATCCTGGATCCGTGCACGATCGCGGTCGACCGGCCTTGCGCCGCGGTCGGCCGCACAGCACCCAAACAGACTCCTGCGCTATCCAAAATCTGTTCTGATCAAATCTCTTGCCGATTCTACAATATCATTGCATATCTCATTGTATATCACATTGTTAGGATATATTAGTTAATAAGTTTTAATTTGACATCGATATCGGATTAGATTAGCAAATACCCTATTCCCCGGGGCAATTTCAAATAAGACAAAATTTATTGCTTAATATACTAATTAATTAACAACAAATAAATAAAATAGAAAAGCAAATGCATGCTTAGAAGAATAAACAAGAACCCAATCAATGAATACAGACCCTAATTGATCCCTTTCACACGTTGCCACCATTCCCTTTGAAGCCATGATGAGTCAGAAAGATGGGAAAATTACTATACATCAACAACCGATCGAGAATCTGGCCATATTCATACCACTTCTTTAATGCAATGAATCGGGGTTTAAGATATTAAGGTTCCTATGTCACTAAATTTGTCCTCGTACGTGCAAAGTAAAAATATACATCGGTTATAGGCACTAGATGCTACAAAACACAGATCTTAATTTGTAAGTCACGCATCTGTTTAATGAACTAACCGATCGAGTTCATACCTCACTTTGAATACAAATACCAAGCGTGATCTTCTTAATGAAACATAATGCGGATGTACTATAAAGTAATATAATTTACTGAACATCTAATCGATTCTATTCTACACCATGCGCCTGTTTAATAAATGAGTTGGGTACAGACTTCATGGATGAATATAAACGACAAACGTGTCAAACTCGGTCAAATAAAATGTTCTAATGTGGTGTTTTAAACGCAGGTAAACCAAACTTTAGGACATGTACTTTTTCACATTAATCCATGATAATTCAACACCGGCCTAAGAGCATCTCCAACAGCTTCCCCTTTTCTCACTTTTGGAGAATTTAGTTAGGTTTTTTGCCCAACAGATTCTCCATCTCATTCCCCAAAATAGGGATGAAGGAGAAAAAATGGGGAAGCTTCCCCAAATCTGCAGCATTCTCCAAATTTTTGGAGGAAAAAATAGATTCTTCAAAATAGGGAAGCTGTTGGAGTTGGTGTAAAAATTAGTTGGAGAATATGACTTTTGCTTCCCCATTTTGGAGAAAATTTTGGAGAAGCTATTGGAGATGCTCTAATGTGTTGATTCTACTCATTTTAGGCTGAGTCATGCTTAGGAATTCGCTAGGGAGAGAAAGTTTCGGACGGACCATTGGCGTTGCTCCCCGTTGGCACGCACTCTCCAAGTTTCAAGATTTTACTAATATTAACCACTCGATTTTTATATTAATTAGCATGTTGCGTTATTAATGCACGTTTTCAAGGCTCACAGACTGATTCCAGGTGAAATATGTTGGTTTGGTTAGTTAATGTTGAACTATGGTGGTGAACCGCTAGACTAGATTAGAAATTTTGAGTTTCTTGATAGTCTAGTCTTTGCCTATATATGTTTTGTGTTTCTCACTTGGACTCTGCAGCTTTATAACCAACAATTAATTAATATGAACATTCTCTACAAATCTCCTACTTCCAATATTTTAAAAAAATATATTTTTAAGATATGACTAAACCCCCCTAACTATGGGGTGTCTCACAAAACCCCCTTTATCTTTCTAGTCTTTTCAAATAACCTCCCTAATATTATTAATGTAAAACATGCAATGACTAAAAATACATTTGGTTGACAAAAAATTCATGTGAGTTTAAAAATCCAACCCAATCAAAATATTAGACGTTAATTCGATGGGTTTCGTAGAGGAAACTAATCTTTTAAAAAATTAATGTTTTAATTGTTTCAAACATTACAAACATGAACTATAAACAGAAAATAAAAGAAGTTTAGTGTTTCAAAAAAGAAAAAATTAAATTTGCACGTGAACCTAGCAATGAAATGGAGGAATAAGAGGGATGAAAGTTATTTTTAAATAGAAATATTAAAAAAAGAGAATATTATGGTAAGAATTTTAATGTCTTAGGAATAGCATGGTCATTTTAGACCACCTATTCCTTTGGATTTTGATCATACTAGTTTAGGGTTAACTGAGAAAAGAAATTTGGGTTTTTTGGGGGGGGGGGGGGAGGGTAGGGTTTGATAAATCATATTTTAAAAGTTGAAGGGGGTTAATACAACAACTTCATAATTGACAAGGGTTTTTTAGAATTAAAGTGGTTGGGGCGGGGGTTTCTGAGACGATCCCCGTAGTCGAGGGAGATTTTCTAAAATTGACTCTTTTTTTTTCCTCTAGAAAACCCCTTAAAAGTGTGAATCACCGGTTTTCACTTGGGAAAAAAAAATCTCTTTGTGTAATTTTACCCAACCATGTGAAAATTTATGGTAAACGCTAGCAGTGATTTTTTTTTTAATCCCTGAACATAAATGAGGTTTTCTGATATTTTTAAAGTAATTGGGGTTATCTGACAAGTGTCCAAAGTAACGGGGAGTTTTCTTAAATTTAGCCTAAAATTATATACAGCCAGCCCTTAAGAATGCATGTGAAAGAAAAGGGACTCAATATGTCTGGCCCATTGGGGCCCATGTCAGTTCCAACAAAACCAACGAAAGCAATGGAAGAAAAGGAAATTAACATGTCTGACCCATTAGGGCCCATATCAGTTCTAACAAAACCAAGGGCGAAAAGGGTTTTTTAGATAGTAGTATGTAACACGTGCTTTGCAGGTCATGCATATATTAAGTAATGATATGAGACTAAAACATTCAAAAACCATCTAACATTGCATTCGTCATGAATTTTTTTAGAAGAACAAATAGGACTCAAACAGAGCCCTCAGTCATCCACTCGCCACGAATTCATTGACCTTTATATGAGTTTTTCTCTCCACAGACTTGCATATTTGTATGACAAATAGATTGATGTTTTTCTATAAACTGGATGTGAAATTGGTCGAATATTTGTTTGTTTCATCCAAAGAAAAGCAATACAATTTTCTCTCTCAATTATCACCAGTGAAATCTTGTTGACTGCGAGGTATCCTGGTTAATATAATTGAGGGACCGACTCCACTGTCAAAATTCTTACTTACTTCATTTTTTTTTCTTTTGATTCTTTTAGTGTTTTCTTTTGTGCATTTGAGCATCCATATATAACATAATTTTATGCAACTCTTGAGATCCAAGTAGAATGTTTATGGAAGTATATTAGTCGTGAAATAATTAGTACATAATTAATAAGAGAATTTTATTAGTCAGTAAGAGAATATACTTTTATGCTTTAATTATGGGATCATTTTCTCACTAAAATTTATATTACATGCATCATTAGTAGGTTTAAAAGGGGAGATATCATAAATTACTTTATTAGCTAGGAGTTAATTATTACATTGCAATAGTTTTATCATGAAAAAAAATTAAGACATATCCAAACTAAACTAAAAAGCCAGAAGCATAACAAAGAATGTGGATTAACACTGCTCCTTATCAGATTGCAAAATATTATGTAAAAATGATGGTGGGTCTTCAAGCCATACCACAAAATCATTAATTGCCTTCGCTCTTTAGACCAACATATGAGCATTTATATTCTCTATTTGATAAACTACCTAAAATTATCATTCCTCTATTCATGTGCAACATCATTAAATATCATCCACAGTGTCCAAAAATTAAGTGTTGCTTCACACCATTATGGATATCTCTAATTACCGCATCCGCATCTTCTTTAAAAATTACCTTCCCACATCCATTGTCAAGAGCAAATGTAATAGCTTCTCACACTGCTTGGAATTCTGCATACTTAGAATTATCTCGTATTCAAACACTATGATAAGTATATTGTAATAGTTAGTAATATATATTATGATAATTTATATGCTATTTCTAGACTACACCAAGAGGTTAGTATATTAGTATTCCTTCATGGATTTTTTATACACCAGATGCACATATCAATATATTATTGTATTAGATTAGATGTTAGATATTTAATTAAATATTAAGATATTATTATCTTATATATTAAAATTGTATATTTATTGTATAATATATGATATTATTATCTTTTATATTAAAATTTTAAATTTATTGTATAATATATAATATCTAAAGTGAAATATTTATCTTATTTAACATAAGACTAATATGGCTAAAATTTATAATATATCAATTCCTGTGTTTAGTGCAAGACTAATCAGTGTAATAAATAGAATGAAATGAATAAAATTTATGGTTAAAATTTAGAATATATATTTAGATTTTAATATTAGTTCTCATGTTTATTGCAAGAATAATTATAGTGTAACAAATAGAATGAATTGAATAAATTTGAAGGCATTATTGCGAATTATCAAATTTTGGAAGGATAAAAGAGAGAATCAAAAGTTTTAACACCACAATTCTTTTTTATTAATAGTATAAATATAGATTAGTCTATTA
>NC_033795.1:30601488-30643203 GCF_001876935.1 Asparagus officinalis
TTGACGAAACCCTCAAAACTAGGTCAGGACTAATCCTGGACTAGTTTTGAGGTAAACTGGTTCTTTTTTGAACTGAGGGAGGTTTAAAAAAAAAGAGGTTTAAAAAAGAACCAGCTTTAAGCCTCTTTTTGAGCCTAAAAGAAGCTATGCTAGAATTAGCCAAGTTTTTGCCAATCAAGAAACAAATTCAAAACTATGTCAGATTCAGTCCTAGCCTAGTTTTAAGGATGATATTAGTCTCTCTGTTAGTTTTACGATTCAAAAACCTCCAACTTAATTAGGTTTAGACTAACCATGAGTGGTTAATTACCAAAATATGCTCATTTAATTCCTCCGCCCAAGAGTTATTTCACCCTCTCTCCCCCAGGGTCTCCCTCTTTTCTGCAGAAAGAGTCATTGAGAAATTAGATTTGACGTTAATGGATCACTGGCGAAGAAGAGAGCTGAAATGGATTCGAATTTGGGGTTCTTATCAGCTTTAAGTTCAAAGTTTTGTAGGCTTTGCTTTGGTAGTAGGAGTGAGGTAGGGCTGTCCATCCGGGCCGGTCCGGCCCGGCCCGGCCCGGGAAACCGGGCCCGGGCCGGGCAAAACCCAAGCCCGGACCCGGGCCCGGGCCTGAGCAGGCCGGACACCGGGCCGGCCCGGTTTGATTTTTTAAAAAAAAAAAATTTTATTTTTTTAAAATTTTAACAAAACCATAAATCATAAATTATTATAAAAAATGTCATAAATTTAATTAATAACTTGAAATGAAATGACATAAATTACAAGTACAAAAAATGATAAAAATAACTTCTTTATTAATAATCGGTAAATCCTTTACAAGTATAAATTTATTTCGAAATTCGTCGCATCACAATAGATGAGTACATCCCAACTAGGTTGGCACCTACTCACCCATATCACTATCATTTGCAACTTTTTTGAAATAATTTAATTCAAATTTAAAGCTAAGAAATAAAAATTACAATTTTATGAATATTATCTGCACCTACTCACCCATATCACTATCATTTGCAACTTTTTTGAAATAATTTAATTCAAATTTAAAGCTAAGAAATAAAAATTACAATTTTATGAATATTATCTAATCATTATATCTATCTGCTAGTCCCAACTCTTCAAATTTATCTTCAATCATAGCAATCCGTTCGATGCCTTGTGTTCGCTTCTCGTATCTCCACCAATCCTGTAAGCACATCACCGCTTGTACAGTATACGGATCTAAGCATGTCCTGTGGTCGTCGATCAAACGTCCTGCTGTGCTGAAAGCGGATTCCGAGGCTACAGTCGAAACCTGCACTGATAGTAAGTCACGAACCATGGTGGAAAGTATAGGATATGAAACTGATCCATATACTTTCCACCATTGCAAAATATCTAAAGCATTTCCTTGACATTTAACTAAGGAAGCAGATAAATATTCATCTATTTCAGAAACCTCTAATCCTGATGAAGTTCCAGATCCACCAGTTAGTTCAGCTACCATTGCATACCTATCAAAACTTACACTTTTACCTCGACCTGTGCTCGAAGCTGAAGGTGCCGAAGCTGAAGACTGTTGTGTAGCTACACCATATCTAGCTGCATACTCATCATATAAGGTTTGAAAATAATTTCTAATAGCTAAATAATGAGTAGTAGCAGTAAGGGTGGATCCATCATCTAAGTCTATAATCTGTCCACCATACAATGATTGTAACAAACTTCGAAGGCCAATTTCCTTCAAGCATGGATCAATAAGAACACCAATACCAAAAATATGAGGAATAGGCCTAAAATACTTATTAAATTTACTCTCCATTTCAAAAATTATACTTCCAAAAATATCATCCATACGATATTTTGTAAAATTTTTTTGAATATTTAAAATTTGTAAAGCAGCTAAAGTAATAGTTGGATAATAACAACCAGATAATAACATAGTAGCATCATAAAAAACTTGTAACATCTCATTTAATTTACATATAACTGTCCATTCATCTTCAGTTATTCCATAAGCACTACCAGAGCTAGAACTAGAAGCATAAAAATTTATAAAATCATTTATAATTTCTTTATATTCTATTGCTACAGATAACATTGCATAGGTGGAATTCCACCTATGGTCAACATCTTTTGGAATTAGTCTAGGCTTATAATTTTTTCTTTTACAACATTGTTTCCATCTTTTAATTCTCATTTCAGAAGCATTATGCATATTAGTAACTGTTCTAACTTTTTCTATCATGGGTTTAATTTCAGAAAATGCACTTTGAACAATTAAATTTAAAATATGACAGATACATCTAACATGAAAAAGCTCACCATGACATGGCAATGACAAAGTTATTTTCAGAAAATCAACAGCTACATTATTATTACTTGCATTATCTAGTGAAAGAGTAAATATTCTTTGATCAATTTCTAGTTTCATAAGTTCTTCAACAATTAAATTTGCAACATTAATACCAGTGTGTGACTCTTCAATTGCAATAAAAGAAACAACTCTTTTAAACATTTTCCAACTTTCATCAATCCAGTGTGCTGTTATACATAAATAACCAGTTTGCACTCTAGATGACCAAATATCAGAAGTTAAAGAAAATTTGCAGTTTAAATTTTTAAAATAAGAAATTATTTTTCCCTGTTCCTCAACATAATATTTTAAAATATCACGTTGACAGGTTTGACGAGAAAATTTTGTAAATGCAGGATAAAAACCATCTCTAAATAAATCTTCAAATTCATCATCTTCTACTAATTTAAAAGGAAGGTTTTTAAGAACAATAAACCTGATTACGCATTTCCGGGCTCGGGCAGCGTCATAATTCCAACTGCCGAGGGTACCTGAAGAGGATGATTGGGAAAGCATAGACTGCCGGATATCACCTTGTAGATTTTGGCCTTTGTTGTGTTTTTCAATATGCCGTTTGAGATGGTTGGTGCCGCTCTTATGATGAGCTTTGAATATCTGGCCGCACAACGCACATTTCGCATTCTGAGAGATGATCCTACCGTGTTCATCCTTGGTGACGTCTATCTTCTCAAAAAAATTCCATACATCAGACCTCGGCCTTTTTGGAGCTCTTGGTGCCGTAGATTCGTCGCCACCAGATTCAGGATTAACACCGGTAGGATGAGGAGTTGTTGTAGGAGGACTCATCTCTGGATCGGTAGGAGTTGCATGTTGCTCTTCATAATCAGACCCAGAAGCCATTTGTTGGAAGTATTAGAAAATACAAAAGATTATAGGATAGTATATTAGTATGAGATAGTATAAGATTGTATAAGAGAGTAGTAGAGAGAGAAATAGATGAGTTTTGTTGTGAGAAAATGAATTGAAACCCCCCCTCTATTTATAGAAGCAGCCCCCTAGGTAAATGACCAAAAAACCCTCGAAAAATAGCCGTTTTTTGACCGTTTTAAGGGGCAAAACGGTCAAAAGGGACTAATCTCAAGATATAAAGATTTGGCGGAGGTGGACGACAACTTCTCAACAACTAATTGACCATCGGCAGCATTTTGGGTTGAAAAGATAGGATGGTTAGTAGAGTTCCAGGCTCCTGTGAAGAAGCTCGCCGCAGTATATAAGGGTGTCTACTTTTCTGACAGATTGCTCTGTCCGGTTCCGTAGCCCTCTTTATCTTTTCTTTTTGGTGGATTTGTTTTTGTGGTTTGATTTATTAGGTGTTCAATCACTTTGCTGTCTTTTCTTTTCTCTTTTTTCCTTTTTTCTCGTAGTTTGCTCTTTTGTGTGGGTTGAAACATGGGCGAATTGTTCTGATAGGTGACGACAAGGTCCACTCCTTATCGCTCAATGCGCCTCATATTTCTTTCCCTTCACTTTTATAATCTGTGTGTAATCATAACTGTTGGTTAACCTTTTATATATATATATATATATATATATATATTATGAACAGTGAACCTCTCCTTGTTTTTCAGTCAAAAAAAAAGATATAAAGATTTGGGGGACTAATATGAAAATACTGATGATGTAAGGGACTAACATCTAAAACAAACCCTCGCGAGAATCATAATTTTAACAAAAAAACATCATTGGATCAGACTGCAGAACTGCAAAAATCCCTACAATTGCAGATATATAGTAAATTATATTACTGGTACTAGAATACATCTAATACTGCAAATAGCAAGTCACAACTCATCCCTCAGTAGGCTCAATTCTACTTGCGCAACAAAAACAGACCGGTCACAATAAAGAAGCACCTCCTCATTCTCAACAGTAAAAAAGCTCAAGCAGAGAATGTGCAGAAAGGAAACATCAAGCAGATTTCTCTTGTCCCACAAAATTTTTCTCTCCAATTTTACAAGCAAAAAACGTAACAAGTACCATAATATACACTCAACTCTCTCCTTCGCTCTCCCCTTCGAATAATACAAGAATCAAAACTCAAAATAAATTAAAATTATCCGTTGCCACTAGAAGCATCAAAGCTTCCGTTCTCGCTGGCCCGTCTCTTCTCCCGCCAATTCGCTCCCCACATTTTCGCCTCGGCGATCGCTCTCTCCCTGTCGAAATCCTTGTTCACTGACGTCACCTCTCGTGGTGACTCGTCCTTCTCCAACCCATCGACCTCCAGCTTCCGACCGCTGCTCCCTCCACCGTCCTCACCTTTCTCAGTCGCTGAGCGCCCGCTTCGGGATCGGTGAATGGAAGCAGGCCCCATGGAGGGATCGTACGCTTGGGATGCGAGGTAGGAGAGCGCGGTCACGACGTCTGCAATGAGGGGGCGGGTTGTGGCATCCTCTTGAATGCACATTGATGCAACCGCGAGGGCTTGGTAGAGACCTCGCATTGGATATCGGCCTTGTAGTTTTGGGTCAGCGAGCTTTGCGAGCTTCCTTCGGTCATTGAACATTGGTCGTGCCTGCAAAAAGGCTTGAATTTTATTGACAAGAATAACTGATTTAAAAAGATGAGAATATTGAAGATAAACTATAAATTATGTAGGGTTGTATGCTCATTCGCAGGGGCAGATGATCACATTACAGCTCCAGTAAACATAAAACATAACTCCTCATATCTTCTTTAGCCCTGGCCCTTTTAGTTGAAAACAAATAGATACATTATTTTCAAATAAGCTAGCAAGTTGCAAGAAACATAAATCTAGTGTCTTTTGATGGTGAAATTGATAAGGACGCACATACTCGAATGGATAATTCTAACCTACCTACTCTTGCAAACTGGTTTGGGACTCAAAAGGGCTAAGTTGCCAAATTTGGTAATCTCTTTTAACTAGTTTGGTATTAAAAGTTTCTCTAGCGACATATGGATATTAAAAATCAACTCATTTGGCAATTTGGCAGTTTTCTTTGCCAATAGTGAAATTTTGGGGAAAATTTAACCACGGTCTTGCACGTGACTTTTTTTGCCGAGGTGGCACAGATATGTTGACGTGGCAAAAGTCATTGGTGCTCTTAAATTGGGTGAGATTCAAATTTTTGGGCAAAAATTGGGACTGGATCTCAATTTAGGGTTTGCGAAAGGGTTTGCGAAAGGGAGGAAGGCAAGGGAAAATTGATCAGGCGCAATTCACATCTCAGCAATTAGATCTTTGAAATTGCAGATGAAGCAAGAAAATCATGTCATCTTCAAACTCCCATTCAAGATTAGATTTTCACAAATTTCCCATATTTCAAAAAAGCCCAAATTGGTTTCACATAAGCCCTAATTTATCATTCAAATTGGTTTCACATAAGCCCTAATTTGTAGCAAAAACAAGGGTGATTGATGGCGCATGATAGCTCATCTCTGCTATCATGCACCACTTGATTTCGAGACGTTTTTGTTTAGATTTTTAGGGGTTTGATGACATCTGTTTCCTCCTCATCCCTTCCTCTGTCAGGATCTAGCTGTATTTAGAAGGTTTCTTACGAATTAGGGCATTGGGCCACGTCTCTCTTTCATCCTCAGCAATTTGAGGATTCTGCGTATTGTATTCAGTTTGATGAAGCGGATTGGGGTTTTGGGGTGGATGAATGGAGCTCTGCGCTCGTTGTTTATGCATTTGGATTTAAAGTTTCTTACACTGTAATTACGGGTTATATTAACAAGCATTGGTCGGATTTTAGTAAAATTGAAACCCTAGGCATGGATGCTCGGATATTTCTGTTTAAAATTGAATTACTTGAATCTCGTTGAACTGTTCTACAAAGGGGGCCTTGGACCTTTGATAACAAGCCATTTATTCTAATGCCATTGAGTCTTGAAGAACTCAAAGCTGCTTCTCTTCCCATTTGGGTGAAATTCCCTAACCTTAAATTGCATTTGTGGAATGAGAAAGCCCTTAGTAAAATTGCTAGCTCCCTTGGTAAGGGGCTGTTTGGAAAGAGGTTTTTTTTAGGGGGAAAGGGCTGGAAACTCTGTCAAAACCCTGCCAAAAGTGCAACTTTTGGCAGGCTTTCCACCCAAATCGCCTCTTTTAGAGGCGATTTGGGTGGAAAGCCTGTCAAAAGCTGTACTTTTGGCAGGCTTTCCCCCTACCCAAATCGCAAACAAACAGCCCCTAAACCTATATGCACTGTTGGTATTACGGCCAAGAAGGGTAGATTATCTTTTGCTAGGGTCTGGATTGAAGTTCAAGCTGATTTGAACTGCCAAAATTGTTGAAAATTGAAGGACCTGAAGGAGATGAATTCTCGCAAAAAGTTGACTATGAATGGGTACCTCTGAAATGAAATCTTTGTAAATATTTTGGGCATAAACAGGAGCACTGTGTCAAGAGGAATGCGAAGAAATTTTGGATGCCTGAACCTCAAACTGCTAGTGTCCCTCCTACAGTTAATTCACCTGTAGTTACTCCAACTGATCCCAGTAGTTCTGCAAATGGGGGTGTTGCTAATCAGGAGAATCTACCTCCTGCTAATGATCCTCGTAGTTCTACAAATGAAGGTGTTGTTAATCAGGAGAATATACCTTCTCATAATGAAAGCAGGCAGCAGGTTAGATCAAAAGATAAGAATAAAGAGATGATTACCCCTGCTCCTAGTGTATCTACTTCAAATGGCTTTCAAGCTCTACAAGTGCATGATGAGAGAGGCATTGATATTATTGTTGATTTGCCCCTAGACAACAATCAAATAAAAAGAAAAAGAGGAGGTAATATTTCAGATAAAGTGTTGAGTAGAAAAACCTGGATGAGGTCTATATTTTGCTGGAATATTAGGGGACTTAACCACCCTAATAAACAAAAACAGGCTAAGAATTCTATTAAAAGTAGTACCCTTTACTTATTATGTTTGGTAGAAACAAAAGTTAGTTGTTCTCTTGTAAATAGCATAGCTGGTAAATGTGCTCCTGGATGGGATTGTTGCCATAATTTCGAGTTGCATTCTCATGGGAGGATTTTGATTTTATGGGATCCAAGTCAGCTCATTCTTCAAGTTCTTAATAAACCTCTCAATTGATTCACTGTTGGATCAAAGTTAAAGATGATTCTTGTGGTTTCTTTGCATCTTTCCTTTATGGCTATAATTCTACGCAACAGCGGAAATTTCTGTAGGAGAGTATTAATAACACTTCCGCCACTATGTCTCGACATTGGGTGGTTCTTGGTGACTTCAACTGTATATTAAGGTGGAGAAGAGAGAATTCAGGGAAGACCAGTTCTTAGAGGAGAAATTGTTGAACTTCAGTTCGTTCTGAGGGAAGCTAGCCTCACAGACATGAAATATAGAGGGTTCTTCCACACACGGAGTAATCATTATATTTTTAGTTACTTGGATAGGGTGTTGTTCAATACTCATTGGTTGGATTGCTTCTCTAATACCAATACTGAATTTGTTGCTCCTGGGTGTCTGATCACTGCCCAGCTTTGATTTCTTTTCATGACTCTTCACATATTAAGCCTTCTTTCATATCCTTTGGCTTTTGGTGTTCTCATCCTGGTTTTGAAAGTGATGTGCTTCAAGAATGGAATAAATATGTCAGGGGAGGTTTCAAGTGGTGCAGACGCTTAAAACTGTCAAGGAAAATCTTAAAAGTTTAATAAGCTTCATATTGGTAGGCTTGCTTCCAGAATTCAACATGCCAGAACTAAGTTGCTAGCTACTCAAGCTCAAGTGTTTAATCATCCAACTGATGAACTTTTGAAAATTCAGGAAAATAAGGAGTTGAAGGAGCTTACACTTCTACTGAAGAATGAAGCTGATGAGGACAAGAATGGCAATATCTGATTAATTGATTTTTTTTCAAATTTGAATTTTGAATTGTAATTTAAATTTGGTAGTTTAGATTTGAATTTTGAATTAGGTTTTAATTTGGTAGTTGAGTGATTTGAGGGAATTTTATTTGTTTCCATTTTGTTTGCACGTTGTGTGCACGTAGTAGTTTTCTTTATAATAAGGTTGTATGAGACTTATGAAAATTTGAGTTAATTGACTTTTGGTGTGAAACCTAGGTCTTGGGTGTGAAATCCTAGACCAATATTCCTTTTCTCCTCTTTTCTCCCGGCCGCCAAACATTCCTGTCTTCACCACGTCAAAAAAAAAAAACCTTCAGCTTTCAATCGGCAAGAAGCCATGGCCGCTCCCAAATCAAGGGCAACATCGTCGACACCGATCAAGTTTTGATAGAAGAGAAAGGATGCGCCACCCTGCTCCTCGTCTTCAATCTCAAACCCATCTCTCTTCGGGCAGCCGTGCCACCGCCTTCGATCTCCTCGACTCCCTAGCTGCCGCCGACGCCCCTGTCTCCGAGCAGCCCCAACAACCGCCGCCTCCTCGCTGATCGTCGCTACTCAATAGTCGTCGCTCCTTCTTTCCCTCAAGTCGAAGAACAACGACAAAGTCCCTTGGATCTGTTTCTCTGGGATCAGATCTTCTTTACTTCATTTGGATCTGATTTAGTTTGGGTCAGACTGCCGAAATTCTTAATGGTGACGTGTGTGCTTGGGCTTCATTGTAGAAGCTAACGGGTCTTGAATTTCTTTCGGCATTTTGGATAGTAAACTCTCAACTCAGTAATTTTCTGTTAATCTCATAATTGTCAGTTAATTGCATGCATATTAAATCTCTAAACTATTATCATATATTCACTGCTTAATCTATTTTTGTGAGTTGAGAGAACTGAGCATGTGACTGTTAATTTTGATATTGATTTTAGAACTTGCGTAACGATAATAAATACTACAGTTAAATAGATCGAGATTGGAGTTGTTCATAACTATTGTTGCAAATCTTGTTAAAACCCATCTATCACATTAACTGTTTTATTTAATTTCCTACCGAATATTATGAATTTTGGCGAAACGTTGTATTATTCGAATTAAATCGCTGATTCTGATAGACCCCATGTTCTGTTTCGCATCATTTTTGGTATCAGAGCATGGTTCTAGGTTAGGATTTTTTTTGAGTCTTTATTAAAAAAAATATTTTGTTGTGCACCCATTCATATCATCTAGTTGTTAGTGCATGTCCACTCGTACAGGTCTACCCTATCGATTAGGAGAGTCAAGTGGATCAATTAGTGAGTCCAGTATGTCAGGC
This sequence comes from Asparagus officinalis, assembly GCF_001876935.1. Taxonomy (NCBI): domain Eukaryota; kingdom Viridiplantae; phylum Streptophyta; class Magnoliopsida; order Asparagales; family Asparagaceae; genus Asparagus; species Asparagus officinalis. The sequence continues at coordinate 30,610,982 of NC_033795.1, forward strand.
AGTGTAAATCCCGAATTCTTCGAAATTCTTAAGCAAATCGCCGGGTTAAACGGACAAATAAGTAACTTAACCCATGAGAGCAGAGCTACCCACGATACCCTGAATAACACCAACGAGAGAGTGCTATGTTAGAAGAAACGCGGGTTACAACTCCGTCACGAGGTCAAGGCTATGGATACCTACCAGGTCTTGGGTACATCGTTCACCGACCCCCACCTCAACCTGTGCCTAATCCACCAGCCTTTGATGGTAAGCTCAATCCAGAAACTTTCTTTGATTGGCTGAAGAGCATGGATCGCTACTTCGATTGGTACGTCCTGACGGAATCCCAGAAAGTCAAGTTTGTCACAATGAAGCTCACCGGACCCGCCTGTCAATATTGGTCCAACTTTGAAATGATAAGGCATATTAGAGGTGAGTTACCGGACCCGCCTGTCAATATTGGTCCAACTTTGAAATGATAAGGCATATTAGAGGTGAGTTACCAATTTTTACTTGGCGAGAAATGGCTGACGAACTGAAACGGAAATATCTCCCGCCATCGTTTATTTATAGATTGCTAGATAAGTGGCATTGTCTTACTTAGGAAACCAAATATGCAAAAGAGTACGTTGCTTAATTTGATGAATTGTTTACTCAATGCAACACCATTGAGCAAGAGGCATCAATGAAAGTTTTGTCAAAGTTTAGAACCGGATTGAGAAGTGACCTCCAAACCGAACTCTTTGCTCGAGGAGTAGACACCATTGAGAGAGCTTACACCTTAGTTCAAGATCTAGATGAAGCCAAATTCCACCAATCTCATAGGAGTCAGAATTTTCGAACTCATTCCTCCCAGCCTTCTCGTGCCACTACCTCTAGTCAGCCTCCGAGTCAATTTAACCCTAGTTATTCCCAATCTAGAGTCGATCCCAAGGGCCAAAAATCAGAGAGAGATCTCTCCAAACTTAACCCAATAATTCAGTGTTACAATTGTCAAGGATATGGGCACGTTGCATCCGTCTGTACAACTCCGTTCAGAGTTAGAATTAATAAGCCGCCTATAACGGAATCAAAATCTATTATTGAGAAAATCGTTAACCAGACCGTAGATTTGATAGAATCTAACTCTGATAAGGAATTCCAGAATACTAAAATTGACAAACCATGCATTCTCTTCTAAAACTACCCCTCTGATCACGGAGCCCACTGATGTTATCTCTGAAGTTGTTTTTGAAATTGAAACTTCAACTCCTCTTGAACCAACTCCAATGATTGAAAACATTGTTGATATTCCCCACGAAGTCCTCCCAGACAGACATGATACCCAACATGTTCCTGATTTAGTTCTTGATTCGGTTCACTCGGATATCTGTATGGAAGTTGAAACCCAAACTGAGCATAGTGAAACAGCTACCATATTAGATATCACATCCCCATGTATTGTCCCGATAGTCACTCACATATACACTGATCCTTTTTGGGAATCTATAGTAATTAAGGATACAAGTTTGAGCACGAGTGTTTTATTTCCTTTCTCCTTCATATTAAGCACACAAAAACACTCCTTCATGCATGTGTTTGCACGTTCCTCCTTATCACTACAAAAATAAGAAATTTGTTATAACGAATGAACACCTAATTATTCTATTTGATAGAGGACGTCATGCATTTTAGACACTTCGTTGAGTTTACATCTATCATTGATCACATTATTCGAGTCTGCATTTTATCATAATCATTTGAGTTGATTTACATTATTTTTATTTTGCATTGGTCATATATTGGGGAATCAGTGATCTAACTTGAATAAATACATTGTTAACTGAAATAAATGATATGAAGTCAGAACATAATTTAAAACTGTTAATGATGATAATTGAGATGGTTTGGACTTGTCCAATACAGTTTATTTATAGCTGTTTAAGATTTGACATGATATTAATGAACTTTTCCAACTCTTGAACTAATTAATAGCAACATTTATTTTATCGATTTGGTCATAGTTCTATTTTAAATATTGATTGATTAAGCAGTTCACAATGTTATTGACAGCCCACTGATATAAGCCTGACCCTAGCCCATTATTTCTTAGAGTTCTTTCACTTTACCCCCACTTCTATATATTCACCCATACAACAGTGAATTTTGATAATATTTTAGATGGTGAATTTACAATGCAATCTAGCTAATGATTTGAGATGCAAAAAGTAACTGACGGCAGATTAAGATGCAGGCAAATTATATTGAAGATGACAAGCTTCTGCAGCTAACTCGAAAGTAACTGACGGCAGATTAAGATGCAGGCAAATTATATTGAAGATGACAAGCTTCTGCAGCTAACTCGACGGAGTCGAGTTTTCTCCTACCCGGGGAGAATGATGAGGACAAGAATGGCAATATCTGATTAATTGATTTTTTTCAAATTTGAATTTCGAATTGTAATTTAAATTTGGTAGTTTAGATTTGAATTTCTAATTAGGTTTTAATTTGGTAGTTGAGTGATTTGAGGGAATTTTATTTGTTTCCATTTTGTTTGCACGTTGTAATTTGGTAGTTGAGTGATTTGAGGGAATTTTATTTGTTTCCATTTTGTTTGCACGTTGTGTGCACGTAGTAGTTTTCTTTATAATAAGGTGAGGGAATTTTATTTGTTTCCATTTTGTTTGCACGTTGTGTGCACGTAGTAGTTTTCTTTATAATAAGATTGTATGAGACTTATGAAATTATTGAATATTGAAAAATAAAAATTTGAGTTAATTGACTTTTGGTGTGAAACCTAGGTCTTGGGTGTGAAATCCTAGACCAATATTCATTTTCTCCTCTTTTCTCCCGGCCGCCAAAAATTCCTGTCTTCACCACGTCAAAAAAAAACCTTCAGCTTTCAATCGGCAAGAAGCCATGGCCGCTCCCAAATCAAGGGCAACATCGTCGACACCGGTCAAGTTTTGGTAGAAGAGAAAGGATGCGCCACCCTGCTCCTCGTCTTCAATCTCAAACCCATCTCTCTTCGGGTAGCCGTGCCACCGCCTTCGATCTCCTCGACTCCCTAGCTGCCGCCGACGCCCCTGTCTCCGAGCAGCCCCAACAACCGCCGCCTCCTCGCTGATCGTCGCTACTCAACAGTCGTCGCTCCTTCTTTCCCTCAAGTCGAAGAACAACGACAAAGTCCCTTGGATCTGTTTCTCTGGGATCAGATCTTCTTTACTTCATTTGGATCTGATTTAGTTTGGGTCAGACTGCCGAAATTCTTAATGGTGACGTGCGTGCTTGGGCTTCATTGTAGAAGCTAACGGGTCTTGAATTTCTTTCGGCATTTTGGATAGTAAACTCTCAACTCAGTAATTTTCTGTTAATCTCATAATTGTCAGTTAATTGCATGCATATTAAATCTCTAAACTATTATCATATATTCACTGCTTAATCTATTTTTGTGAGTTGAGAGAACTGAGCATGTGACTGTTAATTTTGATATTGATTTTAGAACTTGCGTAACGATAATAAATACTACAGTTAAATAGATCGAGATTGGAGTTGTTCATAACTATTGTTGCAAATCTTGTTAAAACCCATCTATCACATTAACTGTTTTATTTAATTTCCTACCGAATATTATGAATTTTGGCGAAACGTTGTATTATTCGAATTAAATCGCTGATTCTGATAGACCCCATGTTCTGTTTCACATCAGAAGCCTTTTCTTACATCTAAAAGCTTGAGTGAGCTGGATACTGATGGGTGATTCTGACTCTTCTTTTTTTTCATGCTTATATGAATCTCAGGAGAAATACAAATTCTATTCATGTTCTTTATATTGCTTAAGGAACCAAATTGAATATTCAAGACTCTACTGTAACTGAGATCGTGGCTTGCTATAAAGGCTTACTCGGGACATCCTGCCATACTACACCAGTTGATAGAAATGGTTTTTGTTGGAAATTTATCAAATAAATAAAGATTATAGCATGAAGATAAATCCGAAATTTAAGCAATTAAAACTGGCCTGAACGGGAGCAGTCGTGTATTCACTGCCCTAGAAGATTGAGGACCCGCCTATCGCCCTGGCGCAGATGATCCCCTCTCCCCTAGCGGTAAAAACCCCCAGAATCGGCCGGCCTCCGTACTCGGGCGAGAGTGCAGAGCTTCAGCTCAGATGAAGGAAGTTGCCCATAAAATAAAACTAAAATGTAGATGAAAATAATATGTAGGGAGAAAAGAAAACAAGATAAGTTTTCCACATTTTTCTTCATGTTTCTTGAGCTCAACATATGTTGTTTATATAGGGGTTGAAAAGAGCCGTTACAAAATCCCTCAATAAATTTCGTAACGTTCGTCATAATGTATAGTCATTATGCCCATTTTAATTACAAATTAAAACACATTAAAACATATTTTAATTGCATATTTTAATTACAAAAATTTATTAGAATTCATTAAGGCAAAATTGCCTTTTCTTTAAAAATATCCAACAGTCCCCCCCAAAAGGCAATATTGACTGAAAAAATAAATTAATAAATCACAAAATGAAAATAGGTTGGGCAACCTATCGTATCGTGAATTCGGGAAAGGTAGCTTTCGGCTTTGAACCTTTCCTTAGTGAGTTCATCGCCACCTGAGGGACATAATGGACTAAGCCTTGAATTAGGCCCCTTGAATCAGGTATTGATAAAAACACACACAATACGCTTCATCTATTGAGCAAAGCGGGTTGAGCGTTAAAGGCCATGCTCACAAAAAACCGACTCATGAGAGTTTCTAGGGGTTAGCCCAGCCCCCCCTAACCGCGGCCATCACGGTTCCTCTCACGTAGGTAAGTCCTCAAAGGGTACTACAGCTGTTTATTTAATACCCCCCACAATACACGCGTTGGACTTATTAAGAGTAAAACTCAGCCTAGCCAGCTGTATCATAAGAGCATCGTCATCATAGAGAAGGGGTAGTAGCAAATGCTACATAATGATATATAAATATATCTAGGTCGATGCTCCACACGAGTGTCACTAGTCCAGCTTGTTTCTACCACATTGAATCGACATTGGGACTACGTCTCCAAATAAGGGTTGTGTTGCCGCTGTCAGTGACCTCATCTATGGGCTTAACCCCATCTCCCTCGATGAATCCAGAACCACACTCCTGGATAATCCCTTAGTCAAAGGGTCATCAAGATTCTTTTCACAGACTTTACAAAGTCTAGAATCATAACTTTGCCTAGCAGGCGTTGTATTTATTTATCAAGTTCTTATTTTGTAATTAGTCCATCATATTGTTTGAAATTGACATTAGGTCATGATCTATGATCATAAAAGATCATAGTCTATGTCTGAAGAGATTGACCTTAATATCTGAACATTTCAAACTAATGTGGAACTAAAAATTCTGCAGTTATGCATATGCACATACATGAATGAAATTAATAATAGATACATGCAGAGCATAATAGGATTTCGTATCTTAAAATATATTTCATACTTCATAATTCAAATGCATAAAATTTTTAAAATTCTTCTATTATAAGAGGTTACAAATTGGTTGCCTACAAAGGAGACCGTCCAAATTTAAATCGGTTGCCTACAAATGAGACCTTCCAAATTTAAATTGGTTGTCTACAAAGGAGACCTTCCAAATTTATGTTGCCATTTTCTAGTACCACCTCTTATACATATAATAATAATAATTGTACATACGTTCTTTAAAATTTTCAAGTGCATTCTTGCATAAAACCTTGCAATTAATCATGTAACAAATGCAAGTTATCCAAAAGATATATGAATATTTATTGCAATATCCATCATAATGCAATAAAAGAGATGGGCGACTTTACATTTGAAGATTTGAACAATATCCATCATATAAAATAGATTTTAAAAATGCACCTCTTTGATTTGGTTCGTTCATATATTGATCATTTATCATTAGGTAAAATATGATGCACAAAGCGTAATTAAATAAATGCATATGAATTTTTCTCATAAATCCGGACCTCTTATTCCAAACCAAAAACTCCTAAAGTGAAAAGATTAAAGTTTTACTCGGGTAGTTAGCCAGGTAAGGATAGTAATAGAGGTTGATCAAAGATCAATTAAGTACCTCGTTCCTTGCAGAGCGCGTTACGCAACCCTTAAACCTTGCCTTAGACACCAACTAATCCAAGAAAACTTGAATCGGTTCACTCAATGAGTTTTTGTTCCTTAACAGTATATAGAAACTTTAAATTATTTCCTGTAATCATTTAAAATGCCTAGCAATTATACTGCAAACATATGTTGGATAAGACCGAGGAGGGGTTTACCTATTGATGTTCGAACCTCATGATTTTCATGTCTTGAGAGTAAAACTCATCTGCTGCAGACAGCTGCCACTTAAGTTGCTGAACAAATCTGCATTCACTTTTACCACCTTCTGTACTAAGCTTATTAGATGCATAAATACACTAATGTATGAAATTATTAATAGAAGGCATCATATTATTGATAGCTTAAAGAAATAAAAGTATTAAACCATGAACAAATCCAGATATTTCAAAGCATCTATTTTGTTTTCTTTATTCTTGTCAAAACCATGCATATGAGACTTTCAAACATAAATAAGTATTAAAAGCTCAAATTATTTATTGGTGATCATCAACGTTCAAATACAGAGCATATTCACTAGCACAAGGGAATAAGGGTAGGCTTTAGATGATTCTAACAAATATAAACTAGGCTTTTAGAAACCAATAAAGGTTCTTTGATATTCGTAACTTACAATAATTATTGATTATAAATCAACTATAAGACAAATGTAATTAACTGTTAAATTAAATTAACAGAAGTATTTAGCTACAATTTTTTAATTATTAATTTTTTTTTTTAATAACCAAAACATTTTAAAAATTAAACAGTAACGTCATTTTTTAAGAATGAACAGTAACAACATTTTTATAAATGAGCATTAACATTCTTAAAAATAAATAAATAGTAACGTTCTTTTTTAAAAAAAGAACAGTAACCTTTTTTTTAAATTCGGATGAACAGTAACCATCTCGAATGAACAGTAACTTTAAAATAATTTCAGATTTAAATCAAAGCTATAAACTTCTCAATCTTTTAGATTGTTGGAAATTTATCAAATAAATAAAGATTATAGCATGAAGATAAATCCGAAATTTAAGCAATTAAAACTGGCCTGAACGGGAGCAGTCGTGTATTCACTGCCCTAGAAGATTGAGGACCCGCCTATCGCCCTGGCGCAGATGATCCCCTCTCCCCTAGCGGTAAAAACCCCCAGAATCGGCCGGCCTCCGTACTCGGGCGAGAGTGCAGAGCTTCAGCTCAGATGAAGGAAGTTGCCCATAAAATAAAACTAAAATGTAGATAAAAATAATATGTAGGGAGAAAAGAAAACAAGATAAGTTTTCCACATTTTTCTTCATGTTTCTTGAGCTCAACATATGTTGTTTATATAGGGGTTGAAAAGAGCCGTTACAAAATCCCTCAATAAATTTCGTAACGTTCGTCATAATGTATAGTCATTATGCCCATTTTAATTACAAATTAAAACACATTAAAACATATTTTAATTGCATATTTTAATTACAAAAATTTATTAGAATTCATTAAGGCAAAATTGCCTTTTCTTTAAAAATATCCAACAGTTTTTGTAGAGATGCACTTGTTACAGAGAATCAGTGTATCTCCCTATGCAAGCCTATCTCTTCTGAGGAAATAAAAAAGGCAACGCTTGAAATCCATGATCATAAGAGCCCAGAGCATGATGGGTTTACTGCTTAATTTTATAAGAAGTGCTGACATACTGTGGGGGAGAACATCATTAATGCTGTTAAGGAGTTTTTCCAACCAGGTAAAACGCTCAAAGCCCTTACTGTTACCCCACTTTCTCTTGTTCCTAAGTCCTCTTGTCCTAACCTTACATCTGATTTTAGATACATTGCATGCTGCCATGTTCTTTACAAATGTATATCCATTATAATTACTATTAGATTGAAGGCGGTGATGCATTATATTGTTAGTGAAAGTCAGGGAGCATTCTTGCTAAAAAGAAGTGTAGCCTATTAAGTCTTAATGGTTCAGGAGTTACTACACATCTATGGCTGAAAGTCTATAGTTCTATAAGTCCAAGATGTGTGCTCGAAGTTGATTTGAACAAAACTTATGACTTTGTGAGCTAGACTTTTCTCACTGCAATTTTACAAGGGCATGGATTCCCTCACAAATTTAGGAGATGGGTAATGCAATGTGTACAGTCTCCTACTCGATCTCTGTTAATGGTCAGTTGACCCCTTTGTTTTCTCATGCCAGAGGACTTACACAAGGGGATCCAATGTCCCCATATCTATTTGTTTTATCAATGGAGTATTTGAGTAGATATCTTGTGGAGTTAACTCAGGGATTCAGATTCCATCCTAAGTATAAATCTATGCATATATCACACATATGCTTTGCAAGTGACCTTATGCTCTTTTGTAGGGGTGATGAATGCTCTGTTTCTCGCTTATACAGCAAGTTTAAGCATTTCTTTGATGTATCTGGTTTATGTGCAAATGATACAAAGAGTCAAGTTTTCTTTGGGGGTGTGGAACATGTTGTTAGACAGAGAATTCTTATGATTTTGAACTTTGTTGAAGGCACCTTACCTGTCAAATATCTGGGCATCCCCTTGTCTTCTAAATCCTTGACAGCTCATGAATATGTGAGGTTCTGATAGAAAGAATGACAAAAAGAATTACTGGTTGGACATCAAGATTCATATCTTTTGCAGGAAGGCTTCAATCAATCAAAGCAGTTCTTTTCAGAATGCACAATTACTGGGGAGTTATATTCTTGCTGCCTAATAAGGTTATCACAATAGTGGAAAAATCCTGAAGCTTAGAGAGGAGGCCTTGCTCTCTGTTGAATATTCTGGCAGTGATATCAAATAGAGAGGTAAAGGCCTTATTTTAGTACATCATCTACCTATAAGCTGCTGGCTGGTGCAGGGAAGAAAAAGAAATGCGCAAAGTTGGTTTGGAGCAGGTTTGCTTTTCCCAAACATGCATTCATTTATTGGGTGGCCTGCTTATATAAAGTACCCTTCAAATCTAAATTGATCCAATTGTGGATCTTGAATGAAGATTTATGCCCTATGTGTTCTTCATATTCTGAAAATAGAAGTCGTATGTTCTTTGAATGTGACTTTAGCTCCCAGATTTGGACCCATGTCATGCCTTTTGTTCAAACTCATAATGTAGCTGTTTCATGGCATGATGACATGGATTTCCTGTATTTCTTACATCAAGAGGGCAGTAGCTGTTGTGTGCGTCTATTACATTTGACTTGCAAGAAACAGACTTGCCTTCCAAGGTAAACAGAGAGTTGTTGAGGAGTGTATAAAGCTTATCACCTTTGACATAAAAATACAATGTAGCAGGATCTTTGAGGTGAAGGACACAAGGCTTAATAGGGACTGGTGCAAGGCAATGAGCATATATCCCAGCTTTTGTGCTTAGAGTTGAGTTGTCGCTGGAGGTTGTTTATTTTTGTTCATCGTTTTGGAGAGCTTTTGAGAGATATGTTCTATTGTTACGTGAGAAGTCTCAGTTTTGTTGTGTATGACTCTTGGCTTCTGAGAATTCATACTTGAGTGTACAATTTGTATTTGCTGACTCTACTTCGGCAATAAGAAATCACATGTGAAGTCAAGAAATCTACAATTTGATCTGTGCCACCTCATCTAAACCCACATCATCTAAACCCAGCCAGGTTAGTTAAATAAAGCCACATCAGCGTTCTAATACCCTGTTCTAATACCCCCAAAATTAAGTTATGTTGAGGTTACTTGCAACTTTTCCACAAATAATTTTGCTAGCGGCAAAGAAAAAAATGTCTAATTACACATTTTACGCAAATTTAATACCAAAAAATCGTCGGGGAATCTTTTAGTACCAAACTGGTTAGGGGAAAGTGGTGGAGCCAGGAATTCTTTGAAGAAGGGACTGAAAAAATAATAATTAAATACAAAAACATATTAAAATAGAGCACAGGGAACGCTCACAAGAAACCCAAACGACTCCCACCATATTCGTGTTTCCGAACTGTTTGCAAGAAATCCAAATGGAGGAGTTTTAAGAAAGTTGGGAAATCTTACATTGCATACATCTATGATTTATAAAATTATTACTAAGCATAGTGATATGAGACAAATTCAAAGCTTATTTATATGCAGCGGATACGCTACATAAAGGAAGATAAAGTTATTAGGAATTCAAATTTGATTGTATCTTTTATGTTTAGATAGGATAATTGATTAAATTGACTTACCTAGATTTTCCAGGTTAAGAGTGTTATCTTCGATTTGGAATTATACTAGTATTAGATCATGAATTAAATTTTAAATTCTAAGTTTGAATTTTAAAATTGTATTAGAGATCATAACTCTATATAAAAAGAGTTGTGTTTTTCATTGTTCTAGGAAGGAAGAGAATTTATGAAGAAGTTGAGAAAAGTTAGCACTAGATTTGTTATTTTGATGGACATGTGAATTGACTTAGAAAATCCAAAAGATTAAGTGTTTCTGTATTTCACTATAATCTTAGATTGTAGAAGAATTAATCTTTACTTTATCATTTTACTATACCATCCTACACGAATTGTTTCATTCTTAATTCAATCATTGTCACCCCAATAGATGACTAAACCCAAACTTTCCCAAAAGGCTGCCCACATGATCATGCCTCCTTTATGAAGAAAAAGAAAGAAAGAAAAACAAAGAAAGCCCAAACTCCCAAGACACCAAACTTCCAAATAAAAAGAAAGAGAGAAGTCCCTTCACAACTCATCCCCTACCTCAATCTTCAACTCCCAAATCCAACTCCAAGCCCAACAGCCTACGTAGCTAACTTCATTTTTTAAGATGAGGCTAAGGTCCCTTTGGCCCCAAATTAGGTCCGCCTTGGTTACAAAAAATACCAATTTGATAATTTAGGGTGTGTTTGGATACCAAGGCGATTTTTTTTAGTGTTTTTTAGAAAAACACCATGCCAAGGTGTTTCTTTTTCAAAAGTGTTTTGAAAACACCATTGTTAGTTATTATTATATAGCGACAGGACGGCGGCGTGATTGCGGCCTGGCGACGGGCTGCGGGCGGAGCGGGTGGCGGGTCGGAGGCGGCGACCCGCCGCGGCAATGCGGCGGCGGCCGATGGGCGGGTGCGGCGGGCGGGCTTTTGGGCGCACGGTTCGCGCTAACGGGCGATCGACCGGCACCGCGTGGCGCGGTCATGGGCGGCGGCTGCTGACGGGTCGCGCCGGTGGACGCGTCGCGGCGCGTCGTCGGCGGCGCGGCGCGCCAGCGAGTGGCGGCGGCAGCGGGAGCGGCGGCGCGCGGGCGAGAGTCGACGACGGGCGGGCGGCTGGCCGGCGGTCGGTGCGCGGAAGGCGGGCAGGCGGCGACGGGCCGGCGGCTAGCGAGCGGCGGCGGCAGTCGGGCCGCGCGGTGGTGGACACCCGCCGGCGGCGACGTGGGTGGCAGGCGTGATGCGACAGGCTGGCAACGGACGGGCTGGCGACGGCGGTCGTGGCGCGGGAGGCGGCAAGCGGCGGCGCGGTGGCGGCGACCCGCCAGCGACGGCCGTCGGTGGCAGCGGGCGCGGGCGCGCGGAGACATACCATGTAGGCGGCTGGCGCGTGGCGCAGCCGCGCGCGGATGGATCTCCCCCGGTGCGGCGGCGGGCAAGCGAGCGGCGGCGACTTAGATGAAAAAAACGGAATCTCAAAACACATTTTTGGTGTTTTGAGAAAAGTGTTTAATTTTTGGATTTTGTAAATGGTCAAGTCAAAAAAACACCCCGGTTGCCAAACGCGTTTCATTGTTTTTTTTTAATACGGAAACGACAAAAACGTCATGGTATCCAAACGCTCCCTTAGTCATTTCAAATGTATAGTCTACTTATTGCTACTCTACCTAAATAACTAAAGGCTCACTTGAACCATAAAGTCTAACCTAATAGGTTGTGCGTTACAATGTGGGCCTATGGGCTATAGTTAAATATGTAAACTATTGACCACTTATAGGACATATAGGATATGTTCCTTGATTGAAATTCCAAGGACTGTTAGTCAACTGGAACATTTTCATTCGAACTAGGAACTTAATATGGGATATTTTTTTGCAAAGAGATACTTTAGTGGGATAATTATGAATATGGGATAATTATGAATATTTTGTGAAGCGGGATATCTTGATAAAACTCAGGATAAAAGCTATTTTCTCATAAAGGCAAAATAAATAAACGGCAAAAGTATTGATATATTTTCTTGAAGTCCCTTCGCTGCTCTACACTTTGAAGTTACAACAAGAAGACTTTAATTTTTATATGTTAACACATTTTAATTGTTGAGGATGAAATTTGAATGTTAAATCTATAGGACCTCTTGAAAATTATTGCTCCGGTACTATGTCAGGTAAACACGTCTTGCAGAACTTTAAGGAATGGATTAAACCTCATAACGTAAGAGCATCTTGAGTCATAATATGACTTTTATGATGTTTGAAATGTAAGTTACAGTAAGTATATGTAAATTACAGCATGCAATTTTACTTACATTATGCTTCTGACAATACATTAGAGACAATTCAATTTCCTATACCATTTCCCCCCAAATTCATGAAGACTTGATTCTGTTGTAGGATATTGATGGTTTGTTTCCTAGACAAATGGAAAATATATCCTAACTAGCTTCAAGGAATTATGGCAATCCCCTCAAACTCATAGTTGCCATGGCCTAGTTCTTCTTTTGATACTTATGTGATTATGTGAATCCTTCTCAAAACAAACCCATTTGCTTAAAAGGCTTATAGGATGGTTGCAGAAAGCGACAATGAAAGTTGTAGACAATGTTAGCTCATGAAAATAGCAATGTCTATATTTGTTATTTGCCTAGCAGCCGGAGAGAAACGAATAAGTACAGAAACATGACATCAAGATGTACATCTACCAGTTAATATTGTTTGCTTGCTAAAGAAGAAAGGTCTAGCTCATATCTGACACTGTTTTTGTTAATTAGGACAAAAGTAATCATTTAATATGCCTAAATAAAACTCTATCAACTGCTAGACAAGATGTTTATACGACCATATGGAAAAATATTTAATAAGACAATCAATAAAGGAATAGATATTGGCAAATCAAGTAGTTCCTATCATGGTAATAAAACAACCAATTATGAAATGATAAATTCTTAAATTTGAAATGCAAAAGAAGTCAAATCAAATTAGGAACCAAAGTAAGAACCTTACCCATGAAATAAGATTTTGTTCTCCATGTGCTTTGGTGCTATCAATGGCCCTCCTTCCAGTAATCAACTCCAATAAAACAACTCCAAAGCTATAGACATCAGACTTCACCGTCAACTGCCCAGTCATAGCATACTCTGGAGCACAATATCCATAAGTTCCCATCACCCTTGTTGAGACGTGAGATTTATCACCAACAGGACCAAGCTTTGCAAGCCCAAAGTCAGAAAGCTTCGGGTGAAAGCCCTCGTCCAATAATATATTGGAGGACTTGAAATCTCTGTAGATAACTGGAGGATTAGCTTTATCATGGAGGTACTCCAATCCTTTTGCCGCACCAGCTGCAATCTTCATCCTTGTATTCCAATCTAGTGGTTCCTTATCATCAGGGAGATCTTTACCAAGAAGAAATTTTAAATTTATGTTAAAAAATAATTTCCAGATAATTATTTTGCATGTAAATGCCAAATAATACAAACATTTGCATTAGAAATGACATGAACTCAATAGATATGGCAACTTTAAAAAGTCAACAGACATCATAAGAGAACAAAAAAATTACTAACATCTACTTATTTTTTTTCTCTTAATGAGAATAAAGTCTAATTCGCAAATTGTGTTAGTCAAAATCATAGGATCTGAATAATTTGCAAGAGTCCAATTAATTGAGCCCATATGAGGTTTAGGTTTAACTTTGTAGAAGGATGGCTGCGTTTCAAAGTATATGAGGGAATCTGTTTGTCCTAAATTACTACTATCAGAAGAATTTTAGGAGGGACAACGGACGAGCCATGTCAAATAGTAATTAAACCCGGTATCACTGTATCAGCCTTGGATGCTTTTGGTTAGTAGATAACCAGCTTCACTTGATATTTATCAAGGTTTTTTTACTTACATATAGATCGTCACTCCTCGGTTTACTAACTTATTGTTGCAAAAAGTTTAAGGTTAACTCCATACCCCCTTGTATTATGGCATTGCATCACTTATTACCCCTAAGTTTGATACTCGATGATAGAACCCACCAAGAAATAAACGCCATTAGAGATTTGTGGCAGATAGACCCTATGTATTATTACATTCCGCCCCTTCCTTCTTAGGTGGCTGCTTCATCTCTGCCACCACATCGCTGGAAACAGTGTTAGGCGGAGTGGAGGGCAAGAACCACATGTAAGGATGCTTGGAGGGCAACAATCGCGTTCAGTTTAGTTTGGGGGTCCTCCAAGATCAAAGTCAAACTTAAGGGGTAACAGGTGAACATTGCGATAGGTTAAGGGGTTTATGTGCAATTAACCAAAAAAATTATAAGCATGAACTTTCACCAAAATTTTGGAGTTTTGGTATTGTGGAAAGGACTTTGCGATGGTATCAAAGACTCGCCTAAAATTCAACGAAAAAAAAATAAAACAAAACAAAACATAAAAACACAACATGCGCACACACCTCGACCATAGTATGTTATCCCTCAGCATAAAAGGAATCACTATTATCATTATTATTGTTATTATTATTTATTAGATTTATTGCTCATATCTACTTGGGTTGAATTTCTTGATCTCGATAATACTAGAAAAAACAATCAGTCTGAAGTATCCAGTATCCATGTTATTATTTTGTCTATTCTATGATACTCTTACATTTTTAAAAGAATACAATAGAGGAGTCAAAGTATAATTGAACTTACATATACAACCCAAAAAAAAAGAACTTACCATTGGTTCATTTATAATTCAAGACGAGAAAGATAAAAGGAAAGAAACAGAAGCATTAATAGTTATCGCTCAATCTAGAACCATAAGAACCGACACTTTGACATTGGCAAATCCAAAAGAAAAAAAAAGCATATGTACCAGATAACAAGAACTATCCATGTGATCAAGTAGAAATAGTACCAAGCAAATGATCTTCCAAACATCCAAAGGGCATAAACTCGTATACAAGAAGACGTTGATCTCCATCAGCACAATAACCAATTAGATTAACAAGGTTGGGGTGATGTAGTAGGCTAAGCATGAGGACCTCCACCAGAAATTCTCTATTTCCCTGGAGCCCATTCCTATCAAGTTGCTTTATAGCCACCACCTGTATTGCCAGTAAATGGTACCAATCAAAGTAACATTCGAACATCAGTTTGATGCTATCAAGTGCTATCTTGAGTGAGCATCCCCCAATTCTTAAATTATTTTGAATTTTTTCTCTTGAATCATTGAAATTGCTATTAGGTCACCTAATTCTCATAAGTTGTTTCAAATTAATCACACTAATTGCTGCTACTTCTACTCTTGTTTGGAGAACTAGTTTGAAAATAACTTAAGAATGGGGACCTAATAGCAATTTCAACGGCTTGAGGGACTAATTCAAAATACCTTAAGAATTGCGGAGCCTAATAGCAATCTCAATGAGTGGGACTAATTTCAAAATATGAAAGATTTAAGGGACTAATATCAGGAAAAAAAACCATTTCTAACTTACCTTTAGACATTGGTCACATAAATCTTTAATATTTTAATAATAGTCCATCAAATCTTTGAAATTTCTATTTAGCCCCTCAAATCATATAAGTCACACCAAATTAGTCCTCCTATGCCATCTTAAATGTGGAGAATATACCATTAAATATCATTTTGAGTTGAATATCTAGTTAATACCCTTCTATCTCAATTTAATCATCCAACCCTATTCCTAAATGCAATACCCAAAACAAATCCAAAGATAAATCCATATCCATATCCAAACCAAAGCCAATATGTTCTTCTTTCAACATCCTGAATTGTAACCGAGACCAAATTTACTTCTGTGGGAATGGATGATAGAGAGGTTTGGAGGTTGTTTTGTATGGGTTGACTGCCTAAAGGTAGAAAAATCATTTGTCACTTCGCATTAAGCCGACAACATATTAGTCAACTGGAAGAAGATATTTACCAGAAGGACTACTTTAGAATCAGTTATATGATTTAAGGGACTAAATAGCAATTTAAAGAATAAAAGGACTAATACCAAAATATTAAAGATTGAGGATCAATTTAAAAACCTTTACATGTTATATGTAGTACTATATTTCTCATAAAGGTGAAACTGGGAACAGGATAAACATAAATGCATCTGACAAAAACACAATGTATAATACAAAGAATAAATGAGAAAATAAGTACCTGCCCGGTGTTCTCAAGACGCCCTTTATAGACCCTACCAAATCCCCCTTCCCCTATGAAGCATTCAGGCCTGAAGTTCTTTGTGGCCGCTGCAAGTTCTCGAAAGGTGAAAGTTTGGGAAGATATTTTAACACCAGAGCCATCTCTTGGACTAACTGATTCCCTTCTTCCACTCAAATTCCCTCTTGACCTAGTCCTATCAAGTCCTGGTAGTAAATTAGTCAATCAGAGCCATGTCTATTTAGAAGATTGCTATTAATTTTTAAGTAGTATCGACATTCTTCTATATTGTACATACGTGTGAAATTCCTTGCTGGTGAGAAAAGAAAGAAACTATATCAAGATATAATGCCTAATAAATATGAACAGTAAACAAAGGATGTATATGTATTCGCATAAAATGTCACTAAAACAATTATGCTTTCGCATCAAGAACTGATAAAAAGAAGCTCGTATGTATCCATGACACAGAACCTCCCCTCAATATCAACAAAATAAAACTAAAAAGAAACCAAATGTCTCAGAAAATAAAATTTTCCAACAACTAGAACCATAGACAACTCCTAATTCCTATAAGAAAATCTCACAAAATCATGAGTCATTTTCCCAAATAACAACTGAAGCTAGAATGTACAAACCCACTGAAACTGATTCAGAATGTAATAGACTGAGGTCTTGTTTCAAATTACAGGGAAGCAAACAAATCAATCCCATCTCTGATCATATATAATCAACCAAATCAAGATAAACTTCGATGATTATCGAGAAACTTTAAAACGCCCATAGCCACAATTGATTTGAATCCTACATGTTACAACAACGAATCACTAATCTTAGAGTATAAATTATAATCCCACCAGGCACATGTTTAAAAAACTAGATTTAGAAAGAAATAGGGTGTAATTGTGCAAACTCGCAGGTTACCTATAGGGGCATATTAGAGTATAAAATTATAGCTCTCACTACGATTGTGGAGTTGCTGGTGTAGTGGAAGAGGCTTTGATCACTAACAATATAAAAGCTGACCTCTGCCATCAGGGGGGTTGGCCTCCACCTATGCTAACACTCCAACAATAATAAAACAAACAAGAGTGTAAAAACCTACTGTCACCAATTGAATGGTATCATCTTAAACAGAGAAAATAAGCATAGAAACCATACTTCATTGAAGTTTAAAAGGTGCCAAGACTCTAATTCTAGTGCTTCGCTTCATATTATCTGTAGTTCAAAATTTGATTATCCAATAATCTCATCTCAACACTGAAATCATAACTAGAGGAATCAGAAGGAAATTATAATCTTCTGGAAACCATAAAACTGAGGCTTTAGTTCCCAAGGGAAGGCTCAGAAACAACAAACTTAAGAAAACTTAGACATCCAATACAGGTCAATAGTGTTTGTTACAAAAAATAAAGCCAACTGAATCAAACTCATAATATATTATTAATATTTTCCTTGTTTCATCTGTCTATAATAGACCAGAACAAGAAGAAGCAACCAACAAGATAAACAGATATAACCACATCACTGCAATATCCTAACTCAGAAACAAACCAAAGCTTCTTGTTCTCTGTCCGTCACAAAACTAAGCATAGTGAAACCACAAACTGAAAAGAGCAAAAAGGCACACATGTGAGATTATACTAGGATATCTATTACCCAATCTGAGTAAAAAAAAAAAAGAGGATATGCCATTTTCCCTTTGAAGGTATACAAAGTCGAAGTTTATTGAGTTGAGCTAGGCTACTATTAATAGTATCCAACATGCGGATACTATCAATGCAAATCCAAACTTCGGATTCTGAAAATTGAGAATCCAAAATGTGGGATGTGATCTAGTACACATGGACCATCTAGAACTAAAATTTTGAAAAGATTTTAGCATATTTTACCCATGTATCATATGTCGTTAAAATAAGTGTTTCCGAATTTTCATAAGATTGTTTAATTTTTTGCTCCTTGATACATAATTCAAAACACATCGAAATCTTTTGAAATTTTGGTTCTAGGTAGTTCACGCGTATTAGGTCACGTCAATTGGTTTGGATTTTCAATTTCACAATCCAAATTTTAAGATTGGATTGATAGTATCCACATGTTGCATCCACGATTGATGGTTGCACCTCAAAATCAACAAAATGCTAATAGATGCCACAGTTCAGCATAAATTTCCAAAAGTACTAAAATTTTATAAGCAATTTAACTTGATTACTTTGTAATCTATTTAGTCAACGGAGAGAGCAAAAGAAATGCATCTCAACTCAGTTTGTCTTTACGTGAGAACTATGGACTGGTTGACCTAAGATGTAGCAGTCATAATAATAATAATACAAAAGACATGTCCTCCGTAAAAAATAAATTGCCAGCTCAATTGTGCTCTAGCCTAATAAAATTGAGTCAAACCCACAATATAATAGAGTATAATTCAAATAGAGATTGACAAAAATCTACCATGGTTCATGACTAAAACCAGATCTCATAATCAGTTAGATTGACAGCAAGAGCAAAATCAATGTAAATTTTGGAATTCAGGCATCTACTCTTCACACCAATTATCTCACAAAATAGATGAAATTAAAACAAACACTGTGCCAATTAATCTCTAGTTCCCCAAAAATAACCAAATCACTAACTGATCATCAAGACAAATCATGATCCCGAGTCACATCAATTCATCAGTTGGATTAACATATTAACAGTATCAGTCCAATATCAAATTACCAGATACTAGAGCTTAACTTTGCACATCCAGTTCAAAATAAAGTATTTGATTTGGGAAGTACTCAAACAGAAATCAAATCAACCCGTCAGTAAACTTAAACACTTCGAAGAATTCAATCACTTACCTCGCTATCCAATTAACTCATAAAATGGATAAACTTGAAACAACCATGCGGACCCAAATGAGCTCTAGTACACCTCTAAAGTAACTAAATCACTAAAAACTCCTAAAATCATATCAACTCATAGATTGGATCAACATGTTAACATATCAATGCAATGTGCAACTACCAGACAACTAATCAAATAGAAATAAAACCCACGCATCAGAAACAAATTCAAACTGACCAGAAGGCAATCTATGAATCCGAGGTGGAGCCATGGGCTGCCCCTCTCTTCTATCAACAACCTTCCCATTGTTATTATTATTATTACTATCATTATTATCAGGATTATTCAGCTGCTCCTCCTCTCTCGAATGAAAGCAGCCCATGCCCACCTCCTAAATTATCCAAGCTCCCCTCAAATGATACAAGGATCCGATGTTTGAGCTGTTTTCTCATCAAAATCTTTCAATCAAGGCATCAAAATCTAGACTTCGCACCGGGCTCTGCATGGGTTTTTCGCATGGTTCAGATCCAAATCGAGGGGATGAGGAATCTGGTAACAGAGATTTGGGGGAAAATTTTTTTAAAAGAAATCTCAAGTGGTGACGTAAAGTTATTTATTTGGCGTGTGCTGATGTGAACAGTGGAAGAAAGAGAGAGGAGAAAGAAGGGCTGAGGCTGTGGGCTGAACGTGTTTACGGTGACGTAATCATCTGTTGGGTTTTTTTTTTTTTTTGATTATTTAGATAGTAGTCCCTCAAATCTCAAATAATTACTTTCACATTAATCTCTCAATTCTTTGAAAATGCTCACAAATCCTAAGGGACCTTGCAATTTGGTAATAAGTAATCGACTTTATTTCTCATGTACTAGTTTCGGACCGTGCCAAGCACAGATTTGAGTTAAAAATATTATTTAAAATTTAAACAGTTTGACATATAATTATCAATAATCACTCATAAAATTAAAATCAATTTTAGAAATTTTCTCCTTTCAGTTATTATATCAAAGCTTGAGCTCTGCAAAACAAAAAGAAGAAAATGATGGTGAAGAATAGATCTCAATGAAGAGAAACAAATCATTTCATATCGAATTCATTTATGCAAAAGTATACTTGGAGAAAGTCAAGTTAATAATTTTTCCTAAATTAAATCTTAATTTTATTAAAATAAATTTTTAAATCAAATATTGTTGACTTAGAACCTCAAAACTTTCAAGCAAGCAGTTTAACATGGAATTACCAAACAAACCACAGTGAGCTAAATTTTATTTCACAAATTTTTTAGGTATTTTGTGAAAGTGGTGTTTTGTCAAAGACGAAGAAAAATATTGTAGGCTATCTAAAAATTACAGCAGATAGCTAATCCCCATCAAACACTAATGATGGAACTTACAATTCGACGGCTTCTAAAAGACTACAATTTAAAGACTTTCACGTAGATCGATGAATGTTACAAATCAACGACCTTCACAACAACCGATGAAAGCTCTTATCAATGGTCTTCACAACCAATAATGAGAATTACAATCTGACGACTCTCACATTTCAAAGATCTAAAGCGAAGATTACAAAACAACGATCGTCGCGACGCTCTAACATAAGAGATTACAAGTCAACGATCTTTTCAACCCAAGACGCAGGACTCATCCCTGCATCCCCAGAGGTGAAGCACAAGTGGCCTCATTCCAGAGTCAAAGCTATGCAAACGCAGCTCCTAAATGCTGTAAACGCAGCTTCCATTCGCTGCCAAACGCAGCTCCTAAATGCTGCAAAACGCAGCTTCCAACCGCTGCCAAACGCAACTTCCAACCGCTGCCTAACGCAGCATCTAACCGCTGCCAACGCAGCTTCTAACAGCTGCCAACGCAGGTTCCATCTGTTGCCCAATGCAGCTTGCAAACACTGCGTTCAAATGCAGATTTCATTCCAGAATACAGGACCTTTGACTCGTTCAAACACGAGTTGAACGATTCTAGAAACCTTTTTCTCCCAATGATCTGAGGGATTTCCACCCCCACTTAGGAGCGGATTAAGGAGGCGGTTACACCTCATTCAGCCCCACTTAGGAGCGGATTAAGGGGATTGTTGCATCCATTAATCCCCTATAAATAACTAAAAAATTAGTTTAGTTGAGCGCTCTTTGGCTGGGACAGATCAAGAGAGATCTTTGGATCCTTGAGCATTTCCAGATCTAGAGATCAGCAAAGGGCATTCTTCGATAACAGGAGCTATCTACGTGCTTGTCTTGTCTAACCAATTACAGTTAAGATCAATTAACTCTTTTACAAGAGTTTAAACTCGCTCTGAGTTATCAACTCGTTCAGAGTTTCAAACTTGCCACACAAGTCCTCCACAACGTCAAATCGTGAGGAGAAGATCATGTTCCAGTGAAACAAGACGTTCGGATCGTCAACGAGAAGCAAACTCGACGGGAGCATTCGAGTGAGGCATATCATCACTACTGTGAAGAACCCAGAATTAAACAAATGGGAGAATCCAGATCATTCTCCTTTCTTTTGTAATAAAAAAATCCAAATTGTAATCGAGATCAAGAGAATACAAATCAAATTTCTTTCATTCTTTTTACTATAAATTTTTCACCAAACAAATATATCTAAATGTGGGTATCCAAAAAATTCACATTTAAAATAGTACAAAATAAGAAATAATTATGACCAATACCTGTGAACATATGAATAACATATTTTAATTTTGTTAAAATAATATTTTAAATCACATGCAACTGATTTAGAACTTCAAGCTTTTCCCAAATGTAATTATCGTTATTTATCTTTGATTGAAACATTGATTTATTTAAAGATGAAACGTAAAGTACTTTTTTCAATCAACTAATCAGATTTCAACCAATAAAAAATCACAAACAAATCAAGTGTAATTATAACCTCTGGTTATTACCTTAGGAATGTATCAACATCTATTACGTACCAAACTCATGCATAGCACGTACGGGTGAAAACTAATGGTGACAGTGAGACTCTCACATTAGTTAAAACTCTTACAAATGAAAAAAGATAGCTGATTAATAACAAAATCAAATTAGTCTATAAAACTTATTGATAATATTTATATACATGCACACACACACATATATATAGGGAGCACATCCTATGAGATACAAGGTTCTTATAGGATATGAGATGCATAGATCTTGATTATTGATTTAATCTTCAATAATCTCCACCATTCAATAAAACAAAAGAACATACCCAAATCTCACCATCTTTCCCGTTCTCGCAGTCACCCCTTGCCAGTTGTCACCGCCGCCACCATCCCTCTTCACCTCTGGTGCACCCTGCCCTTCACCACCGAATGCTACTCTACTACTGATTTAAGCTCCATAGGATTGTATAAATAATTCGTTAAACACAAGCATATGAAACAATTTTAGATTCTTTCATCGAAAAAAGCATTAGCCCACTTACAAGAGAAGAAAAATAATAATCATTTGTCATCTACACATAGTTAAAGTTTGTCCAACCATAAACATTTCATTCCATTCCCATTTGAACCAAAAACTATATTAAACAATGGTTGTACAATGGGTTTTAGAAATTCTTGCACTGAGCCCGGGAAGATTCTCGACCAAATGAGTGGTTTCTTTTCTTTTTTTTTGGGTTGGTGGGGGGGGAGGGGGTTGTTGTGGGTTTCGTTGGTAGACATGGGCAGCAGGTCGCAGCTGGAGGAGGCTTGGGGTTGGCTGTCTGAAAGGTGGAGAAAGTAGGGTTATAGGTTCTTTCTTTTTTTTTCTTGGATGGTGAATATTATTGAATGTTAAATCAATGGTCAAGACCTATGCATCTCATATCCTATATGAACCTCGCATCTCATGGATATGTTCGACACACACACGTACACACACACACACACCCTACATTAAAACAAAACCAAAAAACTTAAAAACTCACCAGATGATGCTACCTCATCTTCCTCCTCAAATTTTTTTGACACGTGTCATATCATCTAATTCGTCCATTTAAATTGCTATTACATATACATATATATATATATATATATACATATATATATATATATATGTATACATATATATATATATATATGTATATATATATATATATACCCTTTAAAAGAGGGAGTACCAAAAAACTTTTCCTAACCCAAATTACCCTTCAACTATTGTAAATATAACGAAGTTGTCCTCATCTTTAATTTCATTAACTTAACGAAGCTAAATTTTTTTTCCGTTGCTCCCAAATCAGAAGATGTAAAGCCTAAGGCCTTGTTTGGATTGAGGGGAATAAGGGTGAAGGGAAGTTAGGGGAACAATTCACCTCCATTCATCTTGTTTGGGAACATTTAGGAGGTGAAGTTATTCACCCTAGTTCCCCTTAGTTCACCCCCTAACAGTATAAAATTTGTTACCCCTCAAATTGGGGTGTAACCAAGGAGAAGGGAACTCTCTTCCCTTCCCTTTCATTCTCTCACCTAGTTTCCCTTAACTTCCCTTCACCCCCTACAAATCCAAACAGGCTCTAAAGCTTCGTTCATTCCCCTCTCCGTTCCATCAGTTATGAAATTCTTCCGGCAACGCAATCTCACTCTCTCTACCTCATCAATTGACGGTTATCAAATGGCAAAGGTGATTATTATCATCATCAAGAAGCTTATTATTATCCTCATCCTCCACAAACTTTCTCTTTCATCTTCTCCTCAAATATCAGATTTTAGGGAAGGATCAGGAAGTGAAGAAATTGAGCAAGGTTTTTATAGGACAATAATTTCTGGTTTGTCTTGATCAATTTATTAATTTTGATTTGATTTTTATTTTTATTTTAGTAATTAGTTCAATTTTTAAATTTTCTCGAAGGGGTTTACCTGATTTTTTCAGGTGAAGGCACAAGCTTCACGCACGGGGTTAGGAAGTATGCGGAGGAGTTCTGAAGGTTGCTGCCACAGCTAATGAACGGGAAGATTAGTACTATTCTTGATAATCAGCCAGTGGTATTAAAACTCTCTAATGACTTCTTCCTCTTAGTTGATAGTTGATGTAGTTGCTCTCTTCTTCCATAATTTTTGATCTCTGCTTTGGTGTTCTTTTGATCTCTGTTCCAGCTGTACGCAGCCGTAGTTTGTAGTGATGGGGTGTTTATTTACTCTCGTGCTTCTCGCTTTACCAATTTGTAGTACGTAGCTTAATCAAAACTTGTTGTTTAGCTATATGAGATGAAGTTTTGTATGGGATCCGGGACCATATCAAACCCAATCTGATTAGTTGGTCATAATAATATATTTTCGTTGGCTCTCCCTCTGCTGGTTATTTTTCTATACTTTTACCAAATTTAAACCCACTATTATGGGATGGGAGCTTGGTCTGAGCATATGGAAGTGATAAGAAAGAGAGAGTGCAAGTTTGGAAAGCCTGTTTCATTGGACTCCGCAAAGACACAAGGAGCTTCCAAGAGAATGAACTGTTTTGAAACATTGATTAGACCCCAAATATGGTAATGATCCTTTTCAAAAAAAATGGTAATGATCACACATGTGAATGATGAAGATTTTATGTTAAATGTTTTTTACAAGGAAAACTTTGTATGTTGATATAGAAAATTTTTATGTTTAAAAGATTTTATGTTAAATGTTTTTTACAAGGAAAACTTTGTATGTTGATATAGAAAATTTTTATGTTTAAAATGTGTGGTTCCTTGGTACTTGTACTCCTTTACCTATGCTTTCTATATATAGGATTTCAAAGATGAAAATTTGTCTGCAATACTCTTTCTATATATTGGGTTTTAACGATGACTAATCTATCTTTACAGAGATATGTGTGAGGAATTATGTGTTCGACCATTGGATAATTTAGATGTTACTAGAAGATTGTCTACCAACTTGGTTTCTATTGAACAAGTTGCAGTAACTTAGATCCGTTTGATTACAACTCTTGATTCTTTTTTTTTAATTATAACTCATCCACTTTGTGATCCATTCTCACTGAATCTATGTAATCTCTACCATAATTCTCATACATAAACCAGGTAATCTTCATTTAAGCATGATAGTTTTAAAAAGTTACATATACTATTAAAACAAATGGATATCATTTGTTAACTAAGGAACGAACGTGAGGAAGAATGAAAAAATAAATGATTTTTCCATTGTCCAACACACTAAGCACAAGATTAACGAGAAACTAAAAATCTTGTCCGAACAGAGTGTTCCTTCATTTTGAAGTTGTTTGCCATGATAACCAAGACTACTTAATGTAATGTTTTATAGTTCACTACATAAGCTTGTCATACTGCCAATCTTTCTCTTATGGCTAAATTTAAAGTGGGGACAACTTAGATTATCCTAACATATGACATTTGTATAGTGTGTGATTCATAGGCACTCACCCACACATTTAAGAAACCCTAAAAGTATGAATCTACATGACCTATACATGAGTAATTTAAATTTTCTAAACTAATTTTTTCCCTATTCAACCTGAAATAATTCACAATAAGGGAACTGCCTAATAATGTGTTGTTTGATAAACATGCACCTTATTGTGAATTATTTCAGGTTGAATAACTATTGCAATGATTAACTGATGAATTTTATTTGTTAGGACAATTTATGAATTATAAACATATGCACATATAGTTGTTTGATAACTATTGCATGCTTTGATTATTATTGCAGTTATTAGCTCAAATTTATCATTCGATTGTGTGAATCTAAATACATATTCAGAGAATAGTGCACTTTATTACTTTAAAATTGCATGTGAACTATTTTTTGGTTATCTCTACTGCACGTAAACTATTGTTGATGAGTCCTTTGCAAGAAATCTAATGACCCAGAACAGCTTCCTGAACCTGTTGAGAGGAAACAACAGATTTCTGCAGAGAGGGTAGCTAATTTTGCAAAATTGTTATTCTAATTTATTTCTTTTAGTAGTCCAAATTCAATTATTTCTATTTTGTGACATGGCCAAGTTCTTAGTGTTCTTAAGAGGATAAGCGATGAAGATTGACTCCTACTAGGTTTGAACCCGAAATATGCTCGTCCAGATTGAATGATATTACAACTTCTTCCTATTCCACCACCTCCTGTAAGACCATCTGTTATGATGGACACCTCTGCTAGAAGTGGGGGTAAGTTTTCTCCGTTTCGCAAAATCATGGACAACATGTATAGAGTTACAATGCCATTGCATCACATTTTCTTTTTATTTTTAATATAATTGATCAAATGAAAACCTTACAGGACTCATTATTACTTACTATGTAGTAGTTCATTCAAGACTTGGTAGAGTTATTTGGAGTTGTTCTGATTATTCTTTTTTTGGGGTTCGGTGTATTTGGGGGGCGCGGGGGATGGAAAATGCGTTGCTCAAATTTCCATGGTTATGTGGCCTCTAGACTGGGGAGCATTTTGGAATGAATGAATGATAACACTTGTTTCATATGATGTTCAAAAATATTAACATGCACTTTGTTTGATCAACTTCTAATATGAGTTCTTGTATTTCAATAGGATGACTTGACTCATCAGCTAGCAATGATAATCAGACACCATGAAAACTTGAGACGTCAAGAGAGGAATGGAGCTACTGCTCACATCATTATAGAGTTTGCCCAGTTATTGCAATTTCATATTGCAGCTTATTTTGATAAAGAGCTTCCTAGACAGCCAAGGATATGTATTATGATGTGGGTTATTTTTTTATTTGTACAGTCAATTTGAGCTGCTGTTTCATTGTAATTGCAGGCTACACAGCGGTCTGGACAACCTATCAAGTCTATATGCAGTAGACTTAAAGCAAAATAAGGTCTGATTAGAGGGAACTTGATGGGAAAGCGTGTTGATTTTTCAGCACAAATAGTAATCACCTCTGACCCAACAACTAATATTGATGAACTGGGTGTGCCTTGGAGCATTGCCTTAAATCTGACGTACCAAAAAATTGTGACTCTGTATAACATTGAACGATATAATCTATTTTATTCTGACAATGTTCAACTATTTCTATTTTTCACATCTCAGATACCGGTTTAATTTAGCTAAGACTTGATTTATATATTGTCAGATTGAAGGAACTTGTAGAATATGGCACTCATCCTCCCCAAGATAAGGCTGGTTCTTCTCTCACATGTATGGACGCAAAAAGAAAAAAAAGGGAAAATAGAAAAGAAGGAAAATGGAAAAGTCTTGTTTTATGAGGACGACACTCCAAGTTAAAAAAGAAAAAAAAAGCATCATACATTCAAGCATTTTGCTTATTAGTTGTTTTTTTCAGTACATATTTGATCATCTGATAAAGTTTCATATGGAATTGAAGAAGTCAGAAGAGCGCAATGCATCTTTTTTTATTATTGAGCAAACACATTTATGTTATTTATCTAAATTATGTGCACATTTGGACAGGGTGAAAATTACTTTGAGATAGATTTGGATAAGCACAGATTCGGTTACATTTCAAGAAAAGGTTTTGAAACATTTTTAGACAGACTGAAGCTTTGCATATTGGATGTTAGCTTAACTATTCAGGTAATTTTACAGTTAACCATCTCTTTAACATGCCTCTATGTGCTCAAAATAACTTCATCATGTATCTGAAACAGGAAAACAAATCTGAGGAATTGCCAGAACAAATTTTGTGTTGTGTGCGACTTAATGGAATTGATTATTGTAGGCGTATAAAACTGCTTATAGGTCCCTTGACACAGCTCGGCGCGATGATTCGACAAATCGACGAACGTTCAAGCAACGAAACGAACTAAAGAGGCTACAAAGCTAACGAACTGCATGTGAACAACGTTAGTGGTTCGGGGAGTCGACGGGTCTTCCAACAAAATGGATTTGAACTCAAACACCGACTGAGTTTACTGCCAAATCCGGAATCAGGTCAACAAATCAACAAAACAACCGAACAACGGACAAAACAACCGGAAACAACGGAAAACGACAAAACCAGCGCACCTGGGGGAACTCGGCCCGAACCGAACCACCCTAAGGTGGCTCGGCCCAAGCCGAGCCACCCTAGGGTGGCTCGGTGGCCGAGCCACCCCAGGGTGGCTCGGCCAAAGCCGAGCCTGTAGGCGTCAAAAATTGCCGATAGGTCCCCACACGTGGCTCGAGATGGAGAGGAGACGATGAACATCGCTATTCGAGTCACAGAAGCTTATTTGAAGATGACGAACGCATGAAGTGAGTCGACGGACCATGCGAAGCAACGGAATTTTGGAATAATCGCCGGCTCCTTAATGTTTGATATCTCATAATACCATAGCTACAAAAAAGCCACATTCAAACAATGAAGTATCACATATTAGATATAAATGTCACATGTAAATGGCAATAATCACATACCAGCAGATAATATCACACATTAACTACAAACATCACATATCAGGGCAAATATCACACATGGGTCACAGTGAACACATATAACTAGACAATATCACATGTAGAAGACACTTATCACATAAACACATATTAACTATAAATATCACATGTCATATATTAGTGTTATATATCACATGTAAATGGAAATAATCACGTGTAACAAGATAATATCAGATACAAACTACAAATAAATAGCGGACTTAAACAATACCAATTAGATACAAATGTCACATATAAATCTCAAATATCACATATAAAGGGTAATGATCACAGATAAGGTGAAATGTCACATATAAATCTCAAATATCACATATAAAGGGTAATGATCACAGATAAGGTGAAATGTCACATATAAATCTCAAATATCACATATAAAGGGTAATGATCACATATAAGGTGCAAATGTAACATATAAATCTCAAATATCACATATAAAGGGTAATGATCACATATAAGGTGCAAATGTAACATATAAATCTCAAATATCACAGTTAACTCACCGATAGCAAGGGAGCGCAGCCGCTAAGATATGTCAGCCCCTTCGTCGCTTTCTTCACAGCCTTGAAGGAGTCCCACAATTCCTTATAGATGATTGTCGCCCATGGGAAATGATCAACCGCATCTACTCGAGCCACATATTTGAACATATGCCGCGGTGCATTCATTCTCGCGGTCGGGGTCCATATCATTGTCAATTGATAGAGGATTTGAAGCATAACAAAATCCGAAACATCGGATTTCTTTTTGGACCGAACCAATTTCTCCAATAGGGCCTCAAGGTAGCCTCGGCCACTCTTGTATTGTGATTGTTGCTTGTTGCTGAAGTATGTGGTCCATATCCTATTATCCATGTCGCGATTGCCTTCGGGTTTCTCCCCTTCATCATTAAACCGAGTATGTTTGCGCACCCAATTTAGATCAAACGTGTACGCTTGTTTAGTCCCGGTTTGGCTATCATTGAAGAAAAACTTCCCCGTGCCTAAATCCACATTATCCAGCAGCAGCGTGATGGTGGCCTTGTCGGATGGAATCATACCAAAACTAACATAGTTCTTGAAATTGGAGGATCCATAAGCCCTCCAATGTTCAGACCTCATTTGTGGGACAATGCCATCCATAAATTGACAATATCCACGGATATTGCAACAAATTCTTATATCATGTTTACTGTAAAAGACAACACAACAGATACTAAATCAACTGTCTGAGATGATGAATTCACAATGCCGAAACTGACTTAGGGTTCTAATGCGTATAAATTCACAATGCCAAACAAATTAAATGAACAGATGTGAACAATTGGGTAGATACTTACATCTCAGGCTTTATTGTAGCTGATTCAGATGATGAATTCGACATCTGTATTTTCAGCAGCGTCACTGTGGGGTTCGGTGAGGATGAGAGATTCTGGCGGTCGACCGGGTTGCGGTCGTCGGTGGGGGGGTCCTTGTCGGCGGACGAGAGTCGACGAAGTAAAGGAGAGTCGCCGAAGAGGAATACGACGAGCGGCGGCGGATTTCAGAAGAACAGGGTTTCGAAGTTGGCGACGAGCGGGTTTCGAAGAAGACGAGTCGTGGCGGCGGTCTACGACGAAGACGACGAAGTCGAAGAGTCGAGGATGAAGTCGAGGATGACGATCTAAAGGGTTCGCCAAAGAAGAAGGCGACGAGCACGAAGTCGAAGAAGTCGAGGATGCAGCGGTCTTCGATTGTGACGACGAAGACGAACACGAAGTCGACGAACGAGACGGCTGAAGCGTTGTCGTCGGCGGCGGAGGAAGAGGGTTCCGGAAGGGGGAGAGATTCAAACTCTTTGACGGAGGTTTGAGGGTTTTGGTAACAGCGCTGCTCAGAAAATGACGGTGGGGATGTGACTTTTTCAGTTTTAAATTGCCAAGGGTAATTTGGGGATTTATTTTTGGGTTATGGGTCTGTATACTATTTGGGGGCTTTGTTGCATTTTTTTCTGTATAAGGGTTTTCCAGTTATGATTCTTAGGCTGGGGGTGGGGATGCATAGCCGAATTTTATTTGGTTCCCCCAAGCAATTTTCCCTTTTATTTATTTGGAGAGATCGGGATTTTTTATGGTGTTTACTTGTTTTTTTTCAAAACAAATTGAGGGAAAATTTCCCCCCAATTTTTTTGGGTGAAAACAGAGTTGCCCCAACGGTTGGAACCGTTGGGGCTATTAAAACTTGCCCAACAGTTCCAACCAACTATTGGGGCTGCCACAGTTTGTACTAGTGAGGAGAGGGTCCGATATAATAGGTGTCAAGTAAAATAAGATTGTTTTGAGGTGCGGAAAAATACTCCCGAACCAGAGAGGGAGACTCTCTGGACTACTCCGGCGTTTTCTTGGATTGATAAAGACTCCTGGGATAAGTTGTGTGCTTATTATGATAAAGAGGACAAGAAGGTGTACAGTTTAAACTAAAATCAAATGTTTAGTAGGTAATTCATTCTACCTTTGTTTAATTACAAATCTAAATATAATAATGACATGCAAAAGGAGGCAAGACGTAATGCGCAGAATCGGGCGTCAAATTTGCATGGTCAAGCAACCTATACAGGTGGCTCGAAGAACATATGTCAGGCTATGGATCAAGTGGTAAGTTTACTTCTAAAAGATATTTAAAATTAATATAAATATAATTCCCTATAGATGATGATTATGATACACGGGTAATAGATCGATTCAAAGACATATGTCGGCTAGAGTGCCTAAATCGAACTTGCTGTCATTATTTTGTGCTTAGATCAAACTTTTACGAGCAGAGGGATGCCATTATTTATGTACAAGTTTTAAATTGAATAATGGCTGACGCATTCATGAGTATCAGATATACGTAGGAATATATGTAGTAGTAACAAAGAGGTTTGAACCTGAGACAAGTCTGAGAAGTTTGATTACTTGGCTTACATATGAAAAATGAGATCCTTTTGTTTTGTGAGCAACTACATTTTGTGTATCTTATAACTCAGGTTTATATTCTCTGCCATAAAATTGTATTGGATTTTAGAACTTTTGGTTCCACAGAAATCTAGTTTCATTATACAAAGAATTAAACACCTATAATTCTTATTGATTTGATCAATTATATATACTACATATTTTTGGTGAATTGCAGAAAGCTTAAATCATTGAGGATGGTGGCACACCTACAATGTTAAAACTATATTTGGGTACCCACTCGTCATCGGTAGATACGATCACCGGAGAGTATACATACCCGGACAACAACACTAAGGAGTATTGCGTAAGTCTTCTCGATGAATATATGTTGGACAAATTTTTTAAAACGACTGTTTTTTAAAATTAATTAGTGAAACCGACCCCTCAGAAAAAAATTGAGCAAAATCGACCATATGAAGTGCACGGGACTGCTAGTCCCGTGCAGTTCTCCCAAATTACGCGATTTTGCTCAACATCGCGAATCCTCTTCCTCCGTTCGCAACCAGTCCCCCGCTTCCACTTCCACTCCGTTCGAAACCAGGTGGCTGGATTCAAAGTCCAAAGTCCCAAATTACGCTCAACATCACGAATCCTCTCTCTCCTCTGTTGTCATCCTCTCCCCCTCTCCCGTGACCTTCCGTTCTCCCCCTCTCTCCTCCGTTCTCATCC
>NC_033795.1:30644203-30682576 GCF_001876935.1 Asparagus officinalis
GATGACAAGTGTACTGATCCGGGTCCATATGGTTCACTAGAATCAGTAAATTAAATCTGAATTCGGTTCGCAGGGTCCCTAGCAAGTTTTTTCTTTTTTGTTGGACCCCTTTTCTTTTTTATGCCTCTTGTAGCTTTAACTGTATCTTGTGTTGGTGCATCTTCAGCTGTATCATCTTCTTGGACCATATCTTCTTCAGGAATTTGAATATTTGGAACTGGTCCATCTTGGGTACCTTCTTGACTGACTTGCGTAAGGCCTTCCATGGCATTCACATCCCTCGCATCCAAGTCTTGTGACATTCCACCAGTTACCTTACTGTTCTTCCTTTTACGCCGACCTATGTTTGTAGTCTCACCAACCATCCTCGTTTATCTGTATTAGAAAAAATAAAGGTAAGTATCTATATAGTTAAACCTGGTTTCATATGTGAAACAAATTATACATATATCAAAATCACAAATAAACACAGTGACACACATTTAAAGCATGAACAACACCAAAATTATTATAAAGTAGCAGCCAATAATACAAGATAAATCAAACACTTTAAAGTATGATCAACAATCAACCTCCTTACCAACTAGTTCCAATCACACAAGTAGTCCCTCACAGTCCACCCTGACATAACTCTCTGTCTCATAATCATCAATATCCATTTCAATTTCCTGTGGCAAAAAAGATGCATCTGCATTCTCATCATCTGTCTCCAACTCATGGTAACCTCTTGGTGGTGCCTTCATTACTACATACCAATTAGACGAATCATCTTCTCTTGAATAAAAAACCTGTTTTGCTTGAGATGCTAGGATATATGGATCTCTTGCAAATGATACTTGACTCTGCTGTAAGTTTACAAGTGTGAATCCATCTTCTTCCTTAACACCATTTCCTTTATTGGCCCAATGACACTTAAACAATGGAACATAAAATAGATGGTAGTCTAGTAAAATGATATCTGTCAATATTTCATAATATGAAACCAGATCAGCCACTTGTGCAGTATCTTTTGCACTTGCTCTACACATGGTTATTGCATCATAAGTCACCCCACTATTTTGTGTTTCCCTGTCAACATCCTTTGTGTGAAACCGTAGCCCATTGATAATGTATCCCTTACATGATAGTGCACTCTTTTTAGGACCATATGCCAACCATCTTAATGTCTTTGAATGATCATTCGAGTCAATAGGAATCTACAAAATATTAATATAAGCGTTAAATGGTGTACCTTAGCTAAGTAATAAATACAAGATCAGACTTGAGATAATTAATTTTAAATAACCTTATTTTTTGTCCATTCTGCAATTTTCTCAGTATGCCGCTTCCAAAGTAAGGTCTGATTTTTTTCAAGTTGTTTGTATTTTGCTTGCAACTCCTCCAAATGCATACTAATAGAACACAAGAACACAAGACCATATGAATTATAAAATAAAACTAATAAATATAAAAGCAAACTAAATAAGTACATAAATAGCAATGTACTTACTCTAAAAATGGATCCATTATTGCTGTGTTCAGTAATACTGAACGATGTGCAATATCTTTCTCTTTATCGGTAAGTGTGATTGAAGTAGTCTTAGATATAGGACGACCTTCAAAAATGACATCATTTTCAAATTCGTCATTGCGAACTTCTTTTTCCTTCACATGTATTGACTGTTTTAGAAACTCGCTACAAAAGCCGATGCACTCTTCAGCTAGGTATGACTCTGCAATACACCCCTCAGGTCTTGCAAGATTTCGGACACATTTTTTTAGTGTCTTCATGTACCTGAATAAAAGAATTTAATCTTGTCCATGATCAAATTAAAATTTCATAATGGATTTCAGCATGAAAAAGAATAATAAAAAATCTAACCTCTCAAAAGGATACATCCAACGAAAATGAACTGGACCACACAAGCGTGCCTCTCTTGCTAGATGAACCGGTAAATGTACCATGATATCAAAAAATGACAGCGGGAAAAAGCGTTCCAATTGACACAAAGTTTCAATGATCTCATTCTCAAGGTCCAGCAACTTTTCTCTATCAATAGCACGCTGGCATAATCTATTGAAAAATCTAGATAATTGAATTATCGCTTTTCTAGGCTCTTTCGGTAACAATCCTCTTATAGCAACAGCCAACAATTGCTGCATTAGGACATGATAAACATGAGATTTAAGCCCCATAATCTTACAATCCTCCAATGTTATGCAGTTCCCGATATTTGAGCAATAACCATCAGGCCCTTTGAAGTCACATATCCTCTTGCAAAATCTTTTCTTTTCAGACCTTGAAAATGTATGTGGTGCTGGTGGAAGGTACAATCTGCTTCCCCGCTGTTCTGGATGCAAGTCTTTCCTAATTCCAATATCTTCCAAGTCCTTACGAGCATTTATCCCATCTTTTGATTTCCCACTATGCAACATAGTGCTTATTATGCTCTCACAAATGTTTTTCTCTATGTGCATCACGTCTAAATTATGACGTAATAGAAGTTCCTGCAAATAAAAAAATAAAGAAATACATTAAGCAATTATAAAGCTAAAACAAAATATATAAAAAATATGAAATAAAGAAAAAACAGAACACTAACCTTCCAGTACGGTAAAGAAAAAAGATAGATCTTTTCTTCCACCTAGTAAGCTCATTCTGATTATCAATGTCACTTGTGTCATCCTCATCCTCATCATCATCACCATCATTCTTATTATTATTCCTTTTTCTTTTTTTGTCTCCACCTTTTCCAAAATCATTTGGAAAATCATTTAGAACAGCAGAAATATTGTGACCTGTTAAGGCTTTGGGCTTGCTGCCATGCTCTATACTATTATCAAACCATGATTTCTTTCTTCGGTATGGATGTGAGGGTTTCAGAAATTTCCTGTGACCCATGTATGAAAACTTCTTGCTGAAGCGTAACCATCTATGATGTGTATTTTTCCCACATATAGGGCATGCTTTTCTTCCTTTTGTAGAACAGCCAGCAAGATTTCCATATGCTGGAAAGTCATTTATAGTCCACATCAACATTGTCTTCAAATTGAAAGTTGATTTGCTAAATGCATCATAAGCCTCAACCCCATTCTCCCACAACAATTGCAAATCATCTACAAGTGGTTGCAAATAGATATCTATGTCGTTTCCCGGTTGCTTTGGACCAGGAATCAGCAATGTTAGCATAATATTATCTTTCTTCATGCACAACATAGGAGGCAAATTATAATTCACAAGCATTACCGGCCAACAACTATATTTAGAGCTTAAGATGGAGAACGGGTTGAAACCATTAGTAGCAAGTCCAAGTCTGAGATTGCGTGGATCAGCTGCAAATAAGGGCCATTTATCATTAACCAGGTCTCAAGCTAAAGAATCAACAGGGTGACACATTTTCCCGTCTGTGCTTTTGTTATCAAAATGCCATCTCAAATCTTTAGCCATTTGTGAAGACCTGAACTGCTTTTGTTATCAAAATGCCATCTCAAATCTTTAGCCATTTGTGAAGACCTGAACATCCTTTTAAATCTAGGAATAATAGGAAAATATCTCAAAACCTTAACTGGAACGTCTTTTCTGATTTCTTTACTATGCTTATTTATCTTCCATCTTGAGGCACCACATGTTGGACAGTTGTCCAGTTCCTCATACTTCTTTCTAAAGAGACAGCAATCATTCACACAAGCGTGAATCTTTTCATACCCCATGTCAAATATCTTGAGGAAGCTTTTAATTGAAGCGGCTGAATCTAGCAAAACATTATCCTTTGGCAACATACGTTTAATGATACCTAACAACTCATTGAAATGTTTACTTGATAATCCACTCTTGCCTTTGAGTCCATACAAATCTACAATAGCTGACAACTTTGTGTAACTTTCGCAGCCTGGATACAAAGGAGTTTGTGCTTCTTCTAGTCTCCTTATGAACTCGTCACCATGTCCATGTTCAGAAGGTTCATTAATAGGTATAGGCTGAACAAGTTCTTCATCTATAAAGTAGGCAGCTTGGAATAAGTTATATGTCTCGTCCTTAGTGGCTTCATAATCAAGCTTCTCACCACTTTCTTTTTTCTCTCCATGCTTATTCCAATGTGATTTCATTCGGTATGAAAGATCCATCCCCTTTGTAACCAAGTGTTCAAAAATTGTACTTCCATCTTGATGGCTCATATTACGACATTCCGTGCAAGGGCAGAACATCCTTGTAGGAAATCCCAAATTCTTTTCAGCTGTCTTTACAAATTGTAATGCTTTTTGCTGGTACTCGAGGGTGGATCTATGATTTTCAAAGAAAAGGAGCAAGAACAAAATACATTCCAGATCTAGTTAAATTACTACAATTTTACAAGTATTGGTGAACCAACATATTAAGATATGACTCTTACCCGTGGAGCCACACCCACTCTTTTTCCTTCATCTTTTCAATGAAGATTTGTGCAAGCAATGTCTAACATATGAAAACAAAAATAAACTAATGTCAACATATGAAAATAAAAATAAACAAAAATAAACTGGATGATATAAGGTATGAAGTCCCTTTTGCATGACAACTAACTGGTGGTTTCCATATATTCTTGCTGACCTACTAGTAGTGTTCTCTCATGTTGAATGTTCAAGACGTGGAAGTCTGGTGTTGTTCCAATTAAATTGGAAAGTATGCATGGGGAATGGTTTGAGGATTTGGTAACTGATTTAGTTTTCTCTTGCACTGGTGTTAGTTTTCTCTTGCACTAGATGATATAGTGTATAAAGTCCCTTTTGTATACCATTACAAAGTTAAATTTTATAACTTTATAAGCTTGGATGGCTTGTTGATTGTCTCATAGTAACAGAAAAACAAAATTAAACTAAACCCAGCCTAAAATCCCAAACCCATTCTCATTATCATACCAAGTATACCATTCGAATGAAACATATAATAAACTCAAATCCTAAACCCAGACTAAAATTGAACAGCTCATAAAACAAACGTAATATGGCAATTTATGGCATCAAATTAGCCTAACAGTAAAACAAAATTAACTGCTTTAGCCGCAGCTTATCAAATTTAAAGCTCAACAAGAATTTCAAAGGAAATACTGTTCTTCAGATGTGCCTCGCCTGAGCTCCAAGTGCTGCTGGGGCATCACAAATAAACCACAAATTCATCACACTAATCTCAACAAAATAACCTACCCAAAAATGACATCAAAAATCAAAGAAAAGGGTTTTCAGATTCTCTTAAACCTTTCAAGATTCTCAAAATTAATCGCACGGATCTTCAAATTAATCGCACGGACTCTTCAAAAGAAAAGGGTTTCGGAGGTGGACGAGAGAGCGAGGGCTCCGGGGCAGTGGACGAGAGAAGAGGAGGGGCTCCGGGCGGTGGATCGAGAGACGAGGAGCCCGAGGAGGGGTGCTGTCTCCGGTGATGCAAAAGAAGAAGAGGCGTCCGGTTTGGAGGCGGAAACGCGGCGAGATGCGCGAGCAGCCAGTCGGAGGCGGCAGCGGTGACGACTCCGAGGCGACAGCGACGAGTCGGAGGGCTATTAGGGTTTGGGTGAAAGAAAAGGAACGGGAACTGATTATTCGTGGGGGGTTTTAGAAAAATAAAAGGAAACGAAAATATAACACCAATCTCTCCCTCGTTTTCAACGCGCGGTTTTATTTTTCAGTCTCCCGCTTAAGATTTCAACGCGGCTTAACAAAAAAAAATGTGATCAATTATTTATAGCGTTTAAAATTTTTCAAACGCTATTAAAAAATAAGTCACATACAATTTATAGCACTTACAACATAAACGCTATCATTCAACGCTATAAAAAAACAGTTTTGTTGTAGTCGAAGAGAAACAGACTGCAATGTCAATTCCACGGAATCTATTTTTATTTGATTTGATTTGCTCCAAACCCCAAAAAGTATTTCTTTGAACCCGTTTAAACTCCGAACCTGAGCTCCCACGCCTGCTTAGAAATGTGATCACGGGTGGTCAACAACTAACACAACCTGACAAGCAATTTAGAAAAGAATTACTGACAAAAGGACTACCTTGAAATAACTAATATTTAGATTGGAGGGACTACAGAGCAGTGCCAAGATTTGAGGGACTAATTTCAAAATCGAAGTTAAAGGACATATAATATGACCTGGAAGAGGGGGGAAAAACAACAAATACTACTATTGACTGTCATGGTATACAATTAATACTTATACCATTGGAAGGTCCAGGAAATTTGTATGTTGTGAAATAAGCAAATTAGGAAATAAAATTCTCATTTACAAAATAGTAATTAAAGCAAGCATCACGGCTTTTCCTTTTTTTCCTTTTCCTTTTTCTTTTAATGTACAATATTGTTTACGTGAGAAAGTTAATTTGTGAGCTGAAGAATTTTGGAGGAGGTTTGGGTCCCTCTATCTTCTTTGATGGCTGATAAACCGTGGGAAACATATCCTTGCACAATTAACAAAGTTAGAGGTCCAAAGGAGATTTCCCCCGGTATGCCCTCTGATGCTCAAGTTAGTGGATAGATGAAGCAATCAGAAAAGCAGATGCAGAATCTAGTCTAGGGTTTTTATCCGGCATACCTTAGTATAGTGGAAATGGCCGCTATTTGTAGAGGATTTGTGGGGGCGGGGGCACATTGGTAATCAGACTTGACCGACAGAGCAGGCGTTTTTCCTCTACTTTCTACGCGCGGACGATCGATTGGGTGGATGTGAAGAGTCGTTTTTCTCACATTTAATGTGATAGCGATGGAATAGCAGAAATACGGGCGACGCCTGAGGAGTCATTATGATATCTAGTCATGCATTTAATGCAATGACGACTGGCCAAGAGAGCATGGGCATTGACTGACCATGTATTTAATGCTAACAATGTTGACGAGACTGATAGGTCACTCCTGCTTTGGGTTCCCTAGTGGAGTTTGACCAAAAGATGCCTTTCGGCTAGGACTTAGACTTCTTTGTTGGATTCCAACTTTGAAGAAGCCTTTCTTCACAGACTTGGTTTGCTAGAAAAGTCAGCTCGATTGGTTGAGCTGTGTTTACATCCAGGCTGGGCCTTCTGGTCACACTCACATGACATAGCCTACTAATTTGATATATGCCTAACTTTTAAGGGCTTGTTAAACTTAGAGATTTTCAGGCCCCTTTCACTTGGACTCGGGGAAGCCAAATTCGAGAGAAACTGAATTATTTCATTCTTCGTCGTGCAAGGGATTCAAATTGACCTATGGAAAATAGATGTGATTTGTCGTGTTGATGTCTGTGCGGACTATGTCCTTCCAAATAGGAGGATGCTTCAATTGATGAGAATTGTCAGCCAACCTTAGAGGTTCGAGCTCACCGCTCAAATTAGGCCACTTGTCGCTCATCAAGAACTATAAATATCGTTTTCTCCTCTTCTTTTTGTCATGCTATATGAATTTCCAGCCCTAGAATTTTCTACATTTTTGACTTTTTGAACCCTGATCATCTGTCTTGATTGCTTCTGGCTCACGATCTTCTCCAATTTGCAATGAGTGGCGGATTTTTCGTACTTTGTTCATACAAATCCTTGGTGTTCCATGATGATCTCATGAGATGGCCGAAGGCGCATGGCATCCCTAGCTCTTATGATGTCTGTCCTCCCTTTGACCATGTTGTCAACGAACATGCAGGAGACTTGGTGCTGATGTATCAGTACCATCTTGACTTTGGCCTTTGCTTGCCTCTGCATCCTTTTCTCCAGAGGGTATTATGAGTGCTTAGAATATCACTAGCGTAGTTGAAGCCCAATTTGATGGCTTTTTAGTTACATTCCTTATTATTTGCTACTGAGTGGAGGTCGAGCTGACTGTAGGGATTCTGGGTAATCTGCTGTGCGCAAAGGCTGGTAGGGGTGAGGGCATTTTACTGGAGATTTTTGGATGGTCTGGGACATCTCGATGCTAATGAAAAATGGAGGGAAAAGTTCTTCTTTCTTTTGGCATGACTCGATTTTGATTTGTCCTATATGGCCAGAGATCAAGAAGGCGGTCTTAAAAGCAGAGGCTCTCTCCAAGGTGGAGAAGCAAGGCTTGGAGAAGACCTGAGCCAATAAGGGGTCTTATCAATGCAAGAAACTTTTTAACAATGTTGTACTTCGGGCTACCATTATCCCCATTATTAAGGCTATGG
Organism: Asparagus officinalis; assembly: GCF_001876935.1. NCBI lineage: Eukaryota > Viridiplantae > Streptophyta > Magnoliopsida > Asparagales > Asparagaceae > Asparagus > Asparagus officinalis. The sequence continues at coordinate 30,652,328 of NC_033795.1, forward strand.
AGGAGGATCTTGCTCGTGCTGCACTTTTGATGATACTGGCTACTAAAGTATCATCAAAAGTGACCCCTCATGTTGATCTCTCCTTGGAATCTCTATAGCACATGCATGCTGAATTAATAGAGGAGGAAGTCTAAAATCTTCACCAAGATCTGGCCAAGCTCGCGGCCTAACTCGACATTGACTCAGCAACCTCCACCTCTTGGTGTGAGACGCTTGAGAAGAGAAAGAGGAAGAGGAAGAAGGTTATCGCCAAGGACCATCGCCCTGTTGAGGGGAAGAGTGCAGGCCCTTCTTACACTCGAGGACAAGGTGAATGAGCCCATGCTCATGTCAGCTAGTGGGGTTTTAGCTTCAGAGGCTTCTCCATTTGATGTCATCTACTTGGGTAGCAAGTGAGGCCTCTGAGCCTTCGAGGAGACCCAGGAAGAAGGTAGTTACTAAGGAGGAGCCAGCTAGTAGAGAGGAGTCGGTCGTTGCGGAAGAGTCGGCTTCTCGGGAAGTTCCTTTAGGGGGTCGGTTTGGTGTGGCCATTTTTCCGGCACCGGTATTGGGCAAATTCCCTCCCACTAAGTGGGAGACATTGAGGACTATCCTTATTAGGTCAGCCAAGATCAGTCCCCAACATGAAGGGGAGCTAACAGGAAATTTTGTTTTTATACCAGGCCTGCACACTTGATCAAATTAACCTCCTCATGACCAAGACTTTTGAACGGGGTACCTGACTATGGCCTTCATTAGATTCTTCGGAGCTACTTTGCCAAAGGCTTGCTTGTGGAAACCAAGTTGTTTAGTAGGTTTGAGTCGGCCCATGAGCTATTCGTCAAGCTCTAGGAGGAGATGACAGTATATAGGGATTCCCATGAGTTGGGCAAGTTTTTGGCCACTCGAAGGAGCGAATTGGATGAACTTAAGAAAGCCGAGTGAAGATGGAGCATGAGCTAATCCAATCGGCTGAGGAAGTCAAGGCCAATACCGAGCTCTCCTGACATCGAGTCATGCTTCTTAAAGTCTCTCGAAGGGAGATAGAGGACATGGGGAGGGAGATTGATCAGGCCCATCACAACTTGGGGTGTTGCCGACATGTAGATCAAGCGTGGGTCAAAATTATCTATCTTAATTAGTTGCATATAGGCACATCCAAGTAAGTTAGATAGCTTTGTTTTGCATATTGATCCCTCAAATTCACCCTATAGTAGAGGGTTTTAATTTTTATGTGGGTTCATGATTTCCAATGGACTCAAGAATCCATTGTTAATTACCCTTTCTAAAGAAAGGAACCTTAAATTAAGAGTCAATAAAATGTCATCAAAATAAAAGAAAACTCATAAAGCAAGAAAGGACGTTAATTTTATTTAAAAAAGTGATCATATACATAGCTTAACAAGGGGCATACCCCTAGCGTATAAAATTTTTATATAAAATCTTAGACTAGAGATCTTAGGGTTGAATTTGGATTTAGGTTTGCCTTAAAGAAAAGAAATGAAGTTTGGATTTTGGGATTCTAGTTTAACGACATAGAGGTCAATTTTGATTTGACCCAATTAAATGATATGGAGGTCGAGTTTTAATTGACTTGCTTTAACAATGTAGAAGTCAAATTTGAGTTGGGATTCTAGTTTAGCGACGTAGATGCCAATTTTGATTTTACCCAATTTAGTGATGTGGAGGTCAATTTAATATTTTTCAATTAGGGATGTGGAGGTCAAATTTGGATTTAGCTCAGTTTTTTCAATATAGAGGTTAAATTAGAATATCCCAGTTTCGGGACATGTAGGTCAAATTTGAAATTTTTTATTTTAAGGACATGAAGATCAAATTTAGATTTGGCCTAGTCTAGTAACATGGAGGTCAAATTTAGAATGTCTTAGCTTGAGGACATGAATGTCAAATTTGGATTTCACCTAGTTTAGTGATGTGGAGGCCAAATTTGGTATCTTCCAATTTAGAGACATAGAGCTCAAATTTGAAAATTTTCAGTTTAAGGACATAGAGGTTAATTCTGAACTTGGCCCAGTTTAGCGACATAAATGTCAAATTAGTATAAGTCTAATTTAACTTATTTTAAATCAGGAAACAAGTTGAATTAGACTGAACATGATTTAAATTAGACTTAAAATGATTTAAATTAGACTTAACACGAACCAAACTAGACTTAACACGAATCAAACTGGACTTAACATGAACCAAACTGAACTGAACATGAACCAAACTAGATTTAACATGAACCAAATTGGACTTAATATATAATCCGTTACACTTAATAGTCAATAAATTAGACTTATTATTCAACCAAATAGACTTAACATACAAGACATTGGATTTATTATTCAACTCAATAGACTTAACAACAAGACCTTGGACCTCACTTCTAACCCATTAGATTTAATATTCCACCTTGCACTTAAACTTCACATCAAAAATTATCCAAAAATCACATTGAGCCGGTATATCTTTAAATATTTTATCTTTCCATGATGTTCAAATAGAAATTGCAAATTTCTTTAAAAAATTGATAGCTTGGATGTTTTGTGGAACTTCCTGCAACATCGAGCTCCTTCACGTCGTCCTTCGCACTGGCTCCTCCGCCGTGCACTTCGCCACCTCTTCACCTTCAGTGTTGGGGAAAATTAGGGCTTTGTTTAGTTTTGGGGAAAGAAAGAGAGATCAGGGAAACTTAGTGGGAGAAAAGGAGCAAACAATATGGATGGAGCGTGCACGCGAGGTTGGTGGCGAAGGAGGGGGATGTCGACATCTGAGAGAAAAAAGGAGGAAGAGAGAGAGGAGGAAGTAAATGGGTTAGGAAGGAAGATAGGAGAGGAGGAAGGAGGACCAGATTTAGATTTGGAGAGAAGGAAGAGAGAAGAGGAAGAGAGTATTTATGGCTTTTATATTTATTTCTCTCTCTTTGTGCTTAATTGGCATGAGAATTACATGAAAAAATGGCTGATTCACATAGATTTGTAATTTAGGGGCTGTAGCACATGGGAAAAAGTTAGAGGGGCCAGGTCACATGAGGTTATTACTTTTGGGGCATTGACACAATTTTTCCTAAAGTTTAATATAACTAAACCAGTAAACCCTCACAAACTTTGGATGTCTTATAGAATTCCCTTTAAACTTTCAAAACCCCATGGACCCCCTTATCTTTGTTAATATTATCATTGTCTGATTGTGTAACTTGTTAATCTATTAACACTTTTAGGTTCCATGGGAAAATTTAAAAACTTAAGAGAGTTTTTGAATCAAAAAGTTCAGAGGGCTTAGTGGAATAAAAAAAAGTTTAGGGGGATTTCATATAAAAAATGACCCAAAGTGTTTTTTCTTTTCTTTTTTCATTTTTTGAAATTACCCTTTTGATGCTCTTCTAGCGCTTGGGTTAGTTGTATCGTTGGTCACTGTATTTGTTACTTAATGGGACGTTCATGCCTATGTGTTAATTGTTTGGATGAGTAGCTATGTAATCAAATACTAATTGGATTGTAATCACTTGTAATGCTTTACGTTAACCAGCATAGTGTATTTCACTGACGTGATAATAAAATTATTGATCATTTGATATAATGATTTTCTTTCCATATGTGTCATATCTTCATCATTTATGGACATGAATTTTTTTTTTACATAACAGAATATCGTATTTTATTTGGGATTTTGTTCTTAAATTAAAAATATTAACTAATTAAGTTGTATTGCTTAAACACAAATATAAATAGGGTGACCTTATGTTATGGTGTAATTACACATGTGACCCGAGAATTTACATATGTAAAACCTATATTTTGACTAATGAAACTAAGTTAATATACACTAATATTTTGTTTAAATTTTAAATATTACATGGATGACAAACGATTCTCATGAGTCATACAATGCAAAATCAATAATGGAGCAAATAAACAAGGAAACAATACAAGTATATCATAGAAGAAAGCAAGAAAATATGTAAAATATTATCAAAGCTCAAGTCCAACAGGACTTGTAGAGAGCTTTGGAATCTCGGTTGGAATAGAAGCTAATGAAGACTCTACGTGTTGTGTCTTAGGTAAAACTTTTGAAGTTTGCTAATAGTAAAGTAAGACAAGATTAAATGTTACTAATCCTTTATTCTATTGATTGGACCTTTCCTTTAAACTTCCCATCAATCTTCACATAGGTACTTCATAGATCTTCCCATAGATCTTTCCACGGATCTTCCCATTAGCAAGTCTGGACTACTGTCATTGTTGGCAAAATCTACCTAGTCATATGCAACAAGTGACAATAGTTATTTTAAACAAAGAAATGAAAACTCATATGTTCTATGTAGTCTTTTATTATAATAACTAATGTGTGATAGTTTCTTTACTGCCCATAACTAACTTTATCACATGGAACCTATTTTATAAGTTTCAAGTTGGCCTATCTACATCACAACTTTACAAAGGAAATTCATATCCCCTTGATTTGTTTATTCTATCCGTTTTCATTAACCCACAAATTTCTTAATATAATATTCTTTCTTTTATTTATTGTTTACTAATACATAATATTATATTCGAGGGAATCTCAGACTTTTGCTCTCTCCCACCTTTTCAATTCTTTCACCCTTAGATTACTTTAATCTATGGGATTTATTTCTTCCTATGAGAGAATGTTTAGCCATGTGAACAAAAAGACCTCTTGTGAATTTTTTTTTAATCCCACTTGTACTCACATTTCTTGGCTGTACAACTTAAAGTTGGAAGAATAATCATAAACTTACCTTTTTACCATATTGTATCACCAACCACTTGGGATATATTCTTTTATCAAACCATGACAACTTGGACAAATATTTTCAAAATAAGTTAGCCAACCCATTCTTTATCTTGCTTTAATCCTTTATCATACCTTGTTCCCTAAGTTATCAATCTATCTATATGCTTTGTCAAAATACTCAATAAGAAGTTATCTTATAACCATTGCATTGTTTGGCTATCTATAGTCATTGCATTTGATTGTTCAAAGCCTTTCAACTACCATCAAGTAGAATAGACATTGCCTAAACCCAAATTTATTTTATCCTCCAAAGTAATCTCTTCTTGAGCCTAAATCTTAAGTGTAACAATACTACATCTTACTTTAAGCTTAGCAAGTTATTAGAGTATCAATTGTATTTGGACTGAGCTTGCAATTGTATTGAGTGGATACTTATTCTCATATCTTGTATTGAGAAAACCCCTATAAATTTCCTTTGTTAAAGGATCTACAAGGTGTAAAGAGTGGTGAAGTGCTGTTAGATTAAGGGTGTCAAGCGAGGTAGTGGGTGTGTTGTAGTTGAGGAACTTTAGGTGAACGTTCGTGTATAGTGAATTTAGGAAATCCTGTCGAGGTGTTAGGTAGATGGATGTAGCTAGTTGAGGAGTGAACTACCTTATATATCTTGTATATGCTCTCTGTGCTGATTGCTCCATCTCTATATACTCTCAAAAGTTTCCTGGAACTTTCCTACTATATTCTCAAATCTATCTCAGAATAAATAACTTATATCCTCAATTAAGACATTTAATATAACTTCCCATCAACCACTTCAAGAAAGACATATTCTGAGTATTTGATATTTCCAATAATCTCTCCAATCATATATCCAGTTATCTCTACAAATAAATTATCTTTAAAATCTACTACTTCATTCTTCCTTCACTAAAATCCAAACAAATCTCCATATTTTTCCAATAACCCTATTTATCGGCCCATGCCCCCCTTACATTTTTTACAATTAGCAACAGAGCTAGATTACTCACTTTTTTGGACTAACGTCTAAGAGTACAAAGATCATGAGAAACCCTTTCAACAACAATAAATTTTTTGAAGGGAGATCCACTAGTAGGCCTCCTCTCTTTAATGATAATATCTATGCTTACTAGAAGGCTATTATGAGGATCTATATCCAAACCATAAGATGAGATGCTTGGGAATTATTGAGGATGGTTATACAGTCCCAACCAAGAAAGATGAGAATGGTGTTGTATCCAATAAGCCTAGAGCTAAATATGATGCAAAAAATTATGGTTGCTAATCTTAATTTCAAAGCTTTAAGCAGCATTACCAACGGGCTCACCCAGAGTGAGTTTTCAAAGTTATGAATATCATTATTGCCAAGGATATTCCAAAGATATTTGGGAATATCTTAAAGTCACAAATGAAGGACAAAGAAAGCAAAATCAATATGCTTAGTCAAGAATTAGAAAATATCAAGCAACTATTAAATGAACCCATTGATGAATTCTTCAATAGATTCAAACCATCACCAACAATCTTCATGGAGTTAGCAATATGTTCACTGGCAAAGAGATGGTAATAAAAACGCTTAGATCTCTTCCTAAAGCGTAGAATAGCATTATCAATCCTACCGAGCTATCAAAAGATATTAATAAACTCAAATTCCAAGGGATTTTTGGTATTCTAAATAATAATAAAATCAAAATGAATATCTAAAGAAGAATAGAATGCTTTCAATCTTGCTCTGAGAAGTTCTTAGGATATTTTATCTAACGACGATCAAAGTGATGACTGTGCTAAAATGGCTTTACTTGTCAAAATATTAACAAAGAGGAAGTTCTTCAAAAACAAAGAAAATAGAAGGCTAAATAAAGCTGAACCTTCCAAATGCTTCAGATGCAACAAGCCAGCACACATTAAGAAGGACTATCCTTTGTTAAAGTAGAAGTCTCGTAGATTCGAGAGAAAAAACACTTGATACACTTGATGAAAAGAATCAGAACCTAGTGAGTCCAATGACGAAGGAACTTCTAGCATGAAGCCAATGTAAGATGATGAATCCAAATGTCTATTTTATGGCCAAAGACAAAGAGATTTGCAATCTCTCCCAATGTATCACAAACTAGTATATTGATAGTTATTGCTCAAGACACATGACTAGAGATTCAACATCATTTATAACTATAGACGGTTAAAATATATTTCTACCTAGGGTAATGTTTAGCTTGGAACCAACAAGTAAACGTCCATAAGCTAAACACTTCGATTGGGCCCAAACCCAAGCTCACAACAAGCTATAGCAAAGTTTGCTTAACAAAGCATGCAAACCTTACCATGCAGCCCATCTCAACTTGACCTGACCAAGTTAAGAAAGGGATGACTCCTGAACAACTGTGGCAAGCCTCACCAACTAGTTTAACTCGACTCAACTCAACTAAGGCAAGAGTGGGTCGACTTACAATGCACACACCAGGCCTAGTCAAAAGGCATCAATAGTTGGCCAAATTAAGAGTCAAATTCTATGCTAAATTCGAACTCACAGATAAGGTTTGCCAATCAATGAACTTCGCTCATAATAACCTAAGTGAGCTATGTCATCCACGATCCCAAAGAAGGCTCACCCCTATCCAAGCGAGCCTCGACCAAACGTCTTCAACAAACTTTGCCATGTCAGCGAACCTCGTTCGAACATCTTTAGTAAACTTTGCCATGTCAGCGAACCTCGCTCGAACGTCTTTAATGAACTTTGCCATGTCAGCAAACCCCACAAAATAGTCGTTTGAGGGCTATTTTCAGGGAAAAACTATTCTCTCGCTATCCCCTATTTTAATAGCCACTTAATCCATAATTAAAGGCCATTAGCTCTCTCTTTTAGCCTATAAAAGGAGAGACGATTACTCATTTTAGGGCATCTTATCATAGAGATATTAACACACACGCACAAAGAGAGATTATTAGTCTTGCACTCACAATTTTATTCAGAAAAGGTGCTAAGAGAAGACTGGGATATCTTCCAAGCAACTAAATTCTCATCAATAGCAAAAAGACTCACCATCTTAGTTGGTGCATTAACGGAATACAAGATTGATATTCCATCGGCACATAGAAAAGAACCCCTGGGAAATATAAAATTTTCCTTAGTTTTATTGTAGGTCTTCCTATCATAATCTGTGTCAATTGCAATTTTAAAGACCCGAAATAGGATGACGACTCTGTTAGGGCTTCTTTCTCTTTTGATAAGAAAATCGTGTTGCACACTGACACTAAGAATCTCGGGTTCTTTGCTGAATAATTGACCATTGAATTTGACCAAACAATATTCGAAAAATTTATTTCCACAAACCAATCTTTATCGATAGCGGTTGTATGCAGTTGTCATGAAATTCATCGCAGTGCGAATCTTCTGTCTAAACCGAACCCTACGTGTATAAAAGGCAACCTTCACTAAAGATAGTTTGAGCTTAGTTAGAAGCTAAACGAACTTCACCCAGAGTGAAGAAAACTCAACCATCATCTTGAGCGAAGGTTAAGACGTTATTACATCTTTTGATCTTGGACGTTAGTCCACAATTCCTTTAGGAGTTCGATTCAAAGCGTCTCGCGATGCTTGCTATGCTTCTTTAATAGAAGCTAAGAATGGGAGTAATCCCTCATCTAAATTCCCATAAGAGAATAACATCATTAACGATGACTTGTCTAAATTCGCTAGATAAAACCCTAGCCAGCGTCGCCATAAGTGACGTTCATATACTAATGCTAAATATAGCAAAATTAGCTCTAAAAAGTGCCCTCAACTTGGAGCTACTGGTGACTTGAGAGAGTTTCTATCTCTAAAAAGAGCTTTATTGCTTGATAAAAAACATCTTGTGTAATATTGCTCAACAAGCAATTAGTACTAATAATAGGGTTTGTAAATCATCATCAAAACACGAGACCTAATAGTAAGGATGAAGCACGATCTTGTATTTGACTTGAATTGTGATGTCTTCATTCTAATTTCCACCAACCTCTAAGATATCATTGTTAAGGCACAAATCTAACCTGGATGCGTGTTGGAGGAAAACACAAATACTAGAAAGCAAGATAAGGAATTGTTTATTAATCATCAAAATAAGATTAGACAATATGCTCATAAACATGAGACCTAACATCCTATACTCCTAAATATGAGTAATATGAAAGATAAGGATCATACACGAGCTACACCAAGTTATAGCCCTTGATCCTCTGATCTCACAAAACTTGGGGAATCAAGTTTTTCTCCATGCAGAAAAACAACTCCTACTTACTCTTCTCTAGGCCCTATGTTAGGGGAGGATAAAGAACTATTGAATAAGAAGTGCCCCAGTTGTTCTCAACTGGAACATATCAAGAGGAAGAAGTACTTTTTACAACTAAATTTCAACATTAGGTCTGGGATAGCCACACGATGTTTAATTACAATCTAGGTTCACATTTGTGAAACCTAGCTACTATCGAAGTCCTCGCTTGTGGAGCTCGAAGGATCCTTCTTCAACCACCATCTCATTGACATGGTGAAGTTTTTCTCCTTCTCAACCAACAACAGATCTGCCAGTTAGAAGGGGAATGGTGCTATCTATAGCCTTTTTTAATCCAAACTTCCGAGAAAATCACATCTTTTGAAGTTTGGTTGGATTAGACAAAGAGGCTAAATTTTAGCCTAAAACTCGGTCAAATCTACAACAGATCTCGTGAATCTTCAATCGAGAGATCTCAGCCATATATCACTGTGCAAATCCAGAGGTAAATCTCAACAACCATTGCCAACTAGTGAATGCACCTAATCAAAAAACTTCGTCAACACAGCTCAAAGTAAATTGAGTCTCGTCGGACCTAGAATCAGCCAAATTTTTGCTAATTTCTCAACTACGCTTCAACAATAGAAAAGCAATTCCGAACATAGAGTTGGATGAGTACAAGTGTCATTGAGCCTTCAATATAAGTCTACAACAAAAGAAGCCACATTTAACAGTATACATTTGGCAACCAAGTAGACTAAAGATGATTTTTAAATCCAACCAAGATGACTCGAGCTACGTTTAACAGTACACCTCTAGCTAATACCCAAAGTATTTCAATTCTAGATATGAGTCAAATACAGGATCTTAAAAACTTTTAGGGGGTCTTTTAGACAGTTAAAATATTTTTCTACGTATGCTAATGCTTAGCTTGGATCCAAGAAATGAACGCTCATTGGCTAAACACTTTGAATGGGCCCAAACCCAACCGCACAACAGGCCATAGCGAAGATCGCTTAACAAAGCATGTGAATTTTGCCAAGCAGCCCATCTTGACTCGACCTAACCAAGTTAAGAATAGGTAGACTCCCAAATAACTATAGCGAACCTCACCATGCAGCTTATCTCAACTCGACTCGACCAAGGCAAGAGTGGATCGACTCCCAATGCACACCCCAGGTCGAGTCAAAAGGCATCAATAATCGACAAAATTATGAGTCGAATTATGTGTTAAATTCAAACTCATAAACAAAGTTCACCAATCAATGACCTTCTCTCATAATAACCTAAGTGGGTCACAACATCCACGATCCCAAAGAAAGCTCACCCACATCCAAGCGAGCCTCACCCAAACGTCTTTAGTGAATTTCACCATGTCAATGAGCCTCACCCAAACATCTTTAGCGAACTTTGCCATATTAGTGTACCCTGCTAAACAGCCGTTTAAGAGCTATTTTTAAGGGAAAAACTATTCTCCAATATCTCCTATTTTAATGACCACTTAATTCGCAATTAAAGGCTATTAACTCTCTCTTTTAGCCTATAATAGGAGAGAAGATTACTCATTTGGGGCATCATATTATAGATAGATCAACACACATGAACAAAGAGAGATATTAGTCTCGCACGCGTGCTTTTATTGAGAAAACATGCTAAGAGAAGACTGAGATATTTTCCAAGCAACTAAGTTCTCATCAACAACAAGAAGACTCATCATCTTAGTCGGTGTGTCAACATAATACAATAACAACATTCCATCGACACACAGAAAAGAAACCCCAAGAAATATAAAAATTTATTTAGTTCTATTGTAAGTCTTCCAATTATAATCTATGTCAATTGTAATTTTAAAGACCCGAAACATCAACCCTATCAAGTTATGAATGTAGCAAGTTCATCAAGTTATGAATGTGGCAAGTTCACCTTTGGAGATAATGGTGAATGTAATATTATTAGTATTGAAACTACTGGTAAATTTCTCTCATCCATGCTTAAAAATATTTTATTAGTTGATGGTCTTATGACTAACTTGATTAGCATAAGTCAACTTTGTGATAGTAAATTTTTAGTTACATTTGTATCCAAAAAATATTGTATTTATGATTCCAATGAAAGTTTGGTGTTTGAAGCATACAAGGGTGTAAATATTTGCACCCTTAATTTTAAAGATCTAACAAAATAAAAAGTAAAGTGTTTGGTGTTCATAGATGAAGACTCATGGCTATGGCACAAAAGGCTCGAGCATAGATCTTATTTGTAAAATATTCAAGAAATGTAAAGTGAGGGTCGCTCCTATGCTTGCTTCAAAGATAAACTTTATGTGAAGAATGTTAACAAATCAAAAAGGTTAAAATTTTCTTTCATGCCAAAAACATGGTAATATTTTCCGAATTCCTCGAGCTTATTCATATAGATCTCTTTGGTCCTACCAATGTTGCTAGCATGAATGGTAAATCATATGCCTTTGTTTTAGTTGATGACTATTCTAGATTTACTTGAGTTTTTTCTTGCTCATAAACATGAAGCTTTTCAAGTACTTTCTCACTCCTACAAGAGAGTTGAAAAAGAAGGTGATAATCAAATCATAAACATTAGAAGTGGCCATGGTGGAAAATTTTAAAATAAGAAGTTCAAAAACTTTTGCCTTGATCAAGGCAAAAAGCGCACTTTTGCTACACCTAGGACACCACAACAAATTGGTGTCATAAAGAGAAAGAACAAGACATTTTAGAAATGACCAGGACAATGCTCAACTCTTTATCATTGTCAAAATAATTTAAGGTTCAAGGTGTCAACACTGTTTGCCACATCTTGAATAGAGTACTTACTAGACTTTGCTAAAAAAGACTCTTTATGACCTCTATTATGGTAAGACCCCCTAACATAAACTATTTTAGGATGTTTAATTAGATGCAAATGTTTCATCTGAAACATCAAAGGTAATCTAGGTAAATTTGATCAAAAGTATTTTGAAAATGGAAATATGATTGAAAGATTCAAGGAACTTTCGTCTAAAGAGAACAATAAAACTCCTCGTGAGAATTTTTGGGGAAACATACAAAGAATTTCTACAAGATAGATGTAGGAAACTTTCAAGGAAGAATCAGATATTGTATCTCAATGCATGGATCAACAATAAGAGCCACATATCATTCATAACTTTTCTAAGGACTGGAAGGAAATCATAGATCATCCAAAAGAGCAAGCTAGGTGATATCTCTTTTGGTATTTTTAACCAAATCTCAAGCATACAATTATTATGCACTCATATATTTTCTTTCTCAAATTGAATCCAGAAATATTTTTGAAACTCTATAAGATGAATCATGGTTTTTTTTCCATGTAATATGAACTTGGTAACTTTGAAAAAAAATAATGTTTGGGGGCTTTGTTAAGCTACCCAAGTATTGCTCTATTATTGGTAAAAAATGGGTTTTTAGAAACAAGCTAGATGAGTATGGTATTGTTACAAGAAACAAAGCTAAAGTAGCTGCTCAAGGCTACAACCAAGTAGAGGACATTAACTTTAATGAAAACTTTTCTCTTATGGATAGACTTAAAGTTATTAGGATGCTCCTGCCATTTGCATGTTGTAAAAATTTTAAATTGCTTTAAATGAATGTCAAAAGTGTATTTTTGAATGGCTTTTCGATAGAAGAAGTTTATGTTACTTAACGTACAGGGTTTACATCTCATGAATTTTCAAATTATGTCTATAAATTAAACAAAGCTCTTTATAGCTTAGAACAAGCTCCTAAAAGGTAGGTATGAGATACTATCCAAGTTTCTGTTAAGTCGTGACTTTTCAAAAGGCATGGTAGATAGTATCTTATTCATCAAGCATGGTAAATCTGATATTGTCCTTCTTCAAATCTATGTCTATGATATTATATTTGGTGCTACTAATGAAAAATATTTACAAGAATTTTTCTAAAATCATGCAAGACAAATTTGAGATAAGTATGATGGAAGAGCTAACTTTCTTTCTTGGCTTACGAATCGAACAAGAGGACAATGCTATATTCATTAGCCAAGAGAAGTATGCTAAGGAACTTGTGAGGAATTTCCACATGAAAGATGCCAACACTTCTAACTCCCATAAGTGCCTCTCCAAAGCTTGACAAAGATAAAAGTGGCAAGATGGTAGATGAAAAACTCTATAGAGACATGATTATCAGCTTGTTGTATCTTACAATAAATAGGCCAGATATTATGTTTAATACTTGTGTATGTGCTAGATATCAATCTTGTCCAAAAAAATCACACCTTTATTTTGTAATAAGAATAATTATATATATTAAAGGTACTTGTAATTATGGCTCATATTATTCAAAATCTAATTCACTTGGCCTTATTGGTCATAATATGTAGACTTTACAGGAAGTAGAACTGATAGAAAGAGCACACATAGATCTTGTCAATTTCTTGGACATTGCCTTCTCTCATGGTTAAATAAGAAATAAAACTACATTGCTTTATCCAAGACTGAGGCAAAATATATTGCTACCGGACTATGTTGTATACAAATTCCATGGATGAAACAAACAATGAAAATTTCAATGTTACATTTCACAAAACCCTCACCCTTTGTGATAACACAAGTGCAATCAATTTGTCCAAAAATTGTATTTTATACTCTAGAATAAAACACATTGATGTTAGACATCATTTCCTCAAATCACATATGGAATATGGTGATATAACTTTAGAGTATGTTGACACAAAATAACAATTAGCTGATATTTTTATAAGACCCTTAGCTGAAGTCAATTTGATAAAATTAGAAGAGCATTGGGAGTTAGTAAAAATAAGCATTAGTTTTTATTGCATATATAAGTATTTTGATATGCATCATTATATATTCTCAATAACTGTTCTTATTCATTCTCATGGAAATTCCTTGTACATAAGTGAAACTTTTCTTATATATTTGACAGAACTTCTAGTACATAACCCATGGAACTTCCCTTGTTTATTTCCTGAATCAAAATCAAAGCTCTTCTCTAAAACACGTACCACATCATTGCAATAGCCAATTTTATTCATGAAATTTTAAACTTCATAATGAAAATTGAGTGACCAGTGTTCATCACTTCATCCAATTACATTTATCCACTCACAATCCTCTATTTATCTCTCCACCCAAATTTCACTCCATCTCCCTCAATTTAAAGCCAAATCCCTATGAGCCCTATCTTTCTCAAAATCATGGTGATCTTCTTTATAATATTTTCACGAGTATACAAAAAGGAAGTACTAAAGAAAAGGCTCGTGAAGGACATAGAGTTAAATACAAACTAAGCGAAGAAGAAAAGAAGCATCTAAAATAGAGAATTTAAGAAAATTTTACTATAATCACCTTAATGGAAAATTCATGGTGAAGCATGAAATTGATATATCAAATATGAATTTCTTAGAAGTTGAAACTCTCATGAACTAAGGTAATCCCAATTTGATCTCTCAAGTCATTAGTGGCTACATTTTATGAAACTTTTAAATAGAAAGAAAGTCATTCTAAATTTGACAGGATAAAAAAAGAGGATACACTATGATAGAACCAATCTCAATCGAAACCTAGGAGAAGCATTGCTTCTAATCAAGCGCATGCGGACCTGGACCTTTCTGTGGAACTTCCCATCTCCCCTTAGAAGTCATGACTTATAAAATTAGTAAGTCAAAAAAAAGGAAAAAAAGAAGAAAGAAATGACTTCGAATATGGTTAAGCTTAAGATTGCAAAACAGAGGCATGTTGACACTAGTGCTCATTGAAGAAAGTCCAAGATCACCTCAAGCAACAAAGATACTTTGAATGCTCTTCAACAATCAATAGCCCCCCTACTTCAAAGAGAAAAGAGAAGATTTCATTTTTTGAGAAGCAATAATTGATGATCATCAAGTTCTCCATATTTATTGAGATGAGACACAATCTATGCAGCATCCAGCTTTGGGAGAATCTTCCCAACAAGTCACTTAAAATATTCTATAGAAAGTCGCTGAAGAAGTTACAGAGAAAGATTTAGAGGTATGCCATACTGATGCCTCAACAGAAAGAATAAGTAACTTCTCAAGGCTCATTGAACAAAATAAGAAGAAAATATCTCAATAAACTCCCATCAGAGATAATAGCTAGAAGCCACCTTCATCAGCAGAACTATTTGCTAAGAAGAGCAAGAGACAGAAAGGTTAAAGAAACAAAATTAAAAAAAATCACCTAGAGGTGATACTATTGTCAAGGAGATTGAGTAAACAACAAATGAAGATCCAAAATCTCCTTAATAGTTGAAGAAGCATAGGATAAGAGAAAGAACCATCTAGAAAATTCTTCAAATTTTGTTGAATTCTTCCCTCCTTTTTATCCTACCTTTTACCATCATCATCTCATCCCTGCTTATCTTTACCTATCATATGCTAGCTACCAAAATGAACTTTTTTAAGTAGTTTAAACCATGGTTTGCTAAGTGTATGTGTTTTGTATTAATATCTCGATGTGTGTGATATTTTATCTATGAAGTATGATGCTTTTTTATGAACATTGTGTTCTTTACTTATATCCTTACACTAACATTGCAGGTATCCAGAATCTTCCATATTGTTTTCATCTTTTTGATAATTACAAATGGCAAGAGAAAAGTGAAATTAATCAGATCATAAAACCCGCTTACTATTGGCTATGATGGTTACTATGGTATGCTCTAGATATGTCCTAATTTGGCAAGAAACTAAAAAGTTTGATGAAAGTGGAACTTATTGGGGAGTATTAGTAATAATATTCTATCTTTTGAAATATACCCTGATTATTTATTTTTTATCCAAATTAAATTAATTGTCATTCTCAAAAAGGGGGAGATTGTGAATGCTATATTTTAACTAATGAAACTAAATTAATATGTACTAATATTTTGTGTAACTATTGTATATTTTAGATAGTATATGGATGACAAATGATGTTCATGAGCTATACAATGCAAAATCAACAATAGAACAAATCAATAAGGGAACATTGCAAGTGAAGCATAGCAAGCAAGCAAGCAATCTAAGTGTTATCCAAGTTCAAGACCAAGAGGACTTGTAGAAAGCTTTGGAATCTCACGTGGAGCAGAAGCTGATGAAGTCTCCGTGTGTTGGGTCTTAAGTAAAACTTGTGAAGTTTGATAATAGTAAAGTAAGACAAGATTAAATGGCACTAATCCTTTATTCCATTGACTAGGCCTTCCTTTTGAACTTCTCATCAATCTTCCCATAGGTCCCTCATAAATCTTCCCATTTATCTTTCTATAGATCTTCCCATTGGCAAATCTAGGCAGCCGCCATTGTGGACAAAATCCACCTAGTGACATGCAACAAATGGCAAGAGTAATTTTAGTCAAAGAACTTCAAATCTATATGTTATCGGTAGTCTTTTATTGAAATAATTAATGTATGCTAGTTTCTTTATTGCCCAACTGATTTTATCAAATGGAGCCTATTTTATAAGTTACAAGTAGGGTTATCTACATCACAACTTTACAAAGAATAAAAATAATTCATGTCCCCTTGATTTGTTTACTCTATCCTTTTTCATTGGCCCACAAGTTCCCAATATAATATTTCCTCTTGTATCTTTTGATTATTCATACATTATATTCCATTCAAAAGAGTCTTAGACTTTTGCTCCCTCATACTCGTTCAATTTTTCACCCTCAGAATACTTTAACCTGTGGTATTTATTTCTTCCTATGAGAGAACTCTTCAACCATGTAGATACAAAGACTTCTTGTGAAATCTTTTTTAACCCTACTTGTGCTCACATTCTCTTGGCTTTATGGCTTGATTTTGGAAGCATGATCATAACCTTACATTTTTACCCATATATCTCCAACCATTTGGGATATATTTTTTTGTTAAACCATGACAACTTGGACAAATCTTTTTAAAACAAGTTGGCCGACCTATTAGTTGTCTCGCTCTAACGCTTTACCATACCTTGTCCTCTAACTTGTTATTCTATCTCTCTTCTTTCTCAAATGCTTCATATGAGATTTTCTCATAACCATTGTATTCTTGGGCTTTTTATAGCAATTGCATTGATTGCTCAAGGCATTCCAACCACTATTAAGAAGAAGAGCCATTGCCTAAGCCCAAATTTATCATATCCTCCACAACAATCTCTTCTTAAACTAAAACCTTACGTGCAACTAAATCACATCTTACTTTATGCTTAGCAAGTTATTAGAGCCTCAATTATAATTGGAGTAAGGTTGCTATTTTACTGAGTGAATATGTATTCTTATATCTTTTATTGAGAGAACCCCTAGAAACTCCCATTGTAAAAGGAATGAACTCTTCAGGATGTGAAGAGTGGTGAAGTGCTGCTAGCTTGAGGGTGTCAAACAAGACAGTGGGTGTATTGTAATCTAAGAACTTCAGGTGGAAGTTCAAGTATAATGGTTTCGGGAAATCCTAGTTGAGGTGCTCGGTAGGTGGATGTAGCCAAATTAAGGGATTAACCACCTTATATATCTTGTGTATGCTCTTGGTGTTGATTACTCCATCTCTGTCTACTCTCAAAGGTTCCTTGAAACTTCTCTACTCTATTCTCAGATCTATCTCAGAGTAAATTGCTTATATCCTCAACTGAGACATTTCATACAACTTCCCATAAACCACTTCAAGAAAGACTTGTTCTGGGTCCTAAATATTTTCAAGAACCTCTTGAATCATCTATCCAGTTATCTTCACAAACAAGTTATCTTCAAAACATACCACTTCATGCTTTGCTTCACTAAAATCCACAAAAATCTCTATATTTCCTCAATAACGTTGTTCACTCCCCTATAGGGTTCTTATAACTTATCATCATGGGTAACCTGAAGTTACTGATTGTAGTTATATCGATAACCCTAGGAGTTGTTTGTCATCTAGGCTCCAAGGTCATCGTTGTAGTTACAATTTATAATCTCAGGGTCAGTACTCATGTACATAGACAGAGTCCACGGTCATTCTTGCAATTATAATTTATAATCTCAGGATTACTCATGTAAATAGACAAACTCAAGGGTAACCCGTATAACTACACTATATATTAATAGGACCACATTGTAATTAATATATATAAACATCATACTCCCTTTAAAAGTACGAGTTTGAGAATATCTTTCTATGGTTAATATTACCCTTCACTATTTTGAATATTTCATTTAGATCTTAATCTATCCTAATCATAATTATATTCTATCCTAATCCTACGTGAACTATCTATAGCTCAATAATTTAGAAAAGTAATATTAATAAAATATATAAAACATCTTTATAGTATTAGTTTGTTCAAATAAAGAAATTATATGTAGCTAACATGCTATAATACATGAAGTATTGCAACAAAACCCTATAAAGTTTTAAAATTGCACGAAATACTGTGAAAAGTTTAAAATTATAACAACCATCCTGATGTCTAAAAACTTAAAACAAACAATATAAAATTAAGAAATTAACAGTAGTTTTCAAAAAATTTAAAATTTATAGTTAACACATTTATGCCTCAAAAATTATAGAAACACCCTCAAAAGTTTAAATTACAAACAAGCACCCTGAAATTCTAAAATTTTAATACTTGTAAACAATATAGATGAATTCAAGTGAATACCATGATGTACCTAAAAATTTCTGACATTTTAAAACTTTAAAAAATAAATATAAAATCAATAAATTATCAGCAACCTCAAAAAAATTTAAAATTTCTAATTAACACCTTCAATGTCTTAAAAATTATAGAAACACCATAAAAATTCAAATTATAAAAAATCACCCTAAAATTCTAAAACTTTAAAATTTGCAAACAACAAAAGATAAATTCAAGATATTACCCTTAGGCGCCTAAAAATTTTTAATTATCAAAATTAACCTCAAAGTTACAAGAAGTTTATAAAAACTCCTTCAAAATTTAAAAATCGCAAAAAACTCTAAAATTTTAAAATTTCTAACCAGTGCAAATCAAATCTGGAAACTATTGGTAGACCGCTAAAATTTAAAATTTTCAAAAATTAACCTACAGTTTTAATAATTGTAAAAAGCATCCTCAAACTTTTAGAGTTATAAAAAATATCCTGACTTTAAAAATTATCATCGACACATGAAATATTGAAGTTACAACCACCAAAATTTTAAAAATTACAAATCACACCCTCAAAGCTCAAAACCACAAAAAAGGGCTGAAATTTTAAAACTTGACAAAGAAAATTTTAATTGTTTTGTATTTTTCATTAATATATATGATAATATATAATATTATATATTATATATATATATATATAATATATATATATATATATATATATATATATATATTCTAATTTAGGGTTTATTATCCCTTTTCAGCAATTAAAAATAGTCTAAGTTGATGGTAAACAAAAGCAATAAGAATTAATTAAAAACATCTTGTTAAGGAAAATTTTTTTAAAATATTATACTTAAAAATTATTATTACTATATAAATTAAAGTAACTGTATATAATTTTACTAATAAGTTTGGGCGGTAAAAATACATTAGTAATATTAATTGATAGATGTTTAAATCTATAAAATGATAAAAGACTATAATATAATAGCTTAGCATTAATTGATTATAATTTAGAAACATTAATCTCTGATGTTAATAGTATTTATAGGGTAAAAAATATAAGAAATTATATATAGAGAAACTATCAAAATGTTTAGAGATATTCTTCAAAAGAATGAATCTATTTCCATTGCAAATGGGAAAGTGACGGGAGTAAATCTAAAATTCTAAAAACGTATATGAATCACTTGAATTGGCATTAACAAAAGACATATCTATTAAAAAAGCATCGACCGAGTTACATTGAAGAGTAATTTAATAACTTTATCTTAATCAAAGAAAAATTCTCTATGGAAGACATAAAAAAAATTAGTATGTATTCATAAATCCCATACTTTGTTCTTCAAATACTAAATAAATTAAATATTAATATTATAATCTAAGGCGAATTAACAATGAAAAAACAGATATTTAGTTTAGATCTTTATAGAAAATGATAGGGATAGAGCAAATGTAATATTATTAACATAATAGAAACTCTTATTAAATGCACATCAGAAGAATTTATTGTAGAAAAAAAGAGGTAGCTCCTAATCTTATTTAAGTAATAAAATAGAAATACAAAGAGTTCCATATATAAAATTAACATTTATTCTTATTAAAAAAGAAGAAAATCAAAGTCTGTATTTTAAGAAGTTTGTGTTGAACATCGGAAATATATTTAAACTTCTTTGTTAAGTTAAACAAGAAGATAAAAAATTAACAAGCCTAGGAAAGATAGCAGCACAAAAAATACAACTCCGCTTGATGTCACAATCAATGTAGATGATGAAGATGCTACTTTAGAATTGCCCAGAAAAAATATAAAGGTGAAAAAAGATTGATCTTAGCCCAATAAAAAAATAAAACAGAAATAATAAAAGACAATATTTTTTGAATATTTTATAGAATAGTTTAATTATTTTGAGTGAAATTAGGAATCTTTAGAATAAAGTTTCATGAACTTTTTTCAGTACTTTTATATGCTTATATGGATGCTTTTATCATATAAAAATATACTAGAGTTAGCATTAATATTTAGTTTATAATTTTTTATGATGTCGATCAATAATTAGGAACAAACTTCATATTCTTTTTCGTATCATTTTAGAATACTTTTAATCAATCATTTTGCCTTATTGGTTTCAAATATGGAAAAATTGCTTCAAGGCCCCAAAAACTAAAACATGATGTGTCCTAGCCCCCTGAACTTTTTCTAATGTGGTTTAGCTCAAAAAATGAAAAATCCATGTGAATCAGTCCTATTTATAATTTCCAAGACAAAAAATCCCCAGACTACCCTCTTCTTCTTCTCCAGAACTTCTCTAGATCTGCTCCTTCTCTTCCTACAAACTCATCTCCTCTTCCACCCTCTCTCTAACCTCACTCGAAACCTCCAACACCGCTGCTACCTCCGTCACCCCTGTCTCTACTTCGCCAGGAGGTTCTGCAAGAACGACAATAGTTGCAGGTTCCTCCACGACCTCAACGAGGACAAGCTTGACGCCGCTCGCTGCCGCCGCCGCCACCAGGTTTCCGTACCCCCTCGGGAAACTTGCTGATGTCCCCATTGTTTCCTATGAACCAGAGGTAGGTGAACGGCGGCTGACCGAGTTCTTTTCTTAGGCTTTCGACGGTGGGTTCCGTGGATTTTGATGACTCGTTTTGATTTCAGGGCGGCTGCGACGGCGGAGCTGATGCTCGTCGGAGATGAGAGCAAGTTCATGGGCCGATCGAGGATCGACCGGAGTGAGTTTGCTGGGATGGTGAACCCTACGTCGAGACAGATTTATCTCACTTTTCTTGCTGATAACACTTTCAGAGAAGAGGATGTATCCAATTATTTTAGGTTATGGGAAATTTTCTTTTTAAACTTTTTGATGGTTTGATAATTGTTGTTTGGGGTTAAAACTGATTTGGGTTCGTGTTATTTTCTGTAGTATTTATGGGCCAGTTCAAGATGTGAGGATCTCTTATCAGCAAAAGAGAATGTTTGCGTTTGTGACTTTTGTGTATCTTAAGACTGTGAAGTTGATCTCCCAACAAATTTTTCAGAGTGAGAATCCTTAAAGCTGCTGCATATGATACTCCCCTAATCTCAACATGTTGGGTCTTTGATGTATATCAAAATCAAGAAAGAAGTAATAAACTCAGGGTGTGATATATATAAATGTTGTACAAATTTATGATGGTGATTTCTTGTATCTGCTGTTGTTTGTTGTCATGTAAGCTCCAGTTGAATTGGGAAGGAGTTTGATGTTGTTCTCTGTGCGGTCTTTAACATGTGAACATGGTTCAAGTTCATATAGTTAATATTTTTAACCATAATATTTAGCATATTAACTGTTGTGGTTAGCATGTTAACTCTTGTGTTTAACATGTTAACTCTTGT
The DNA here is from genome assembly GCF_001876935.1 of Asparagus officinalis. Lineage (NCBI taxonomy): Eukaryota > Viridiplantae > Streptophyta > Magnoliopsida > Asparagales > Asparagaceae > Asparagus > Asparagus officinalis. The sequence goes on from NC_033795.1 coordinate 30,674,292, forward strand.
GAATAACATGTTAACTCTTGTGGATAACATATCAACTCTTGTAGATAACATGTTAACTTTTGTGGATAACATGTCAACTCTTGTTATTTCAGTTAATGGATAATGGATCAATTTACCAATTAAAGTTAACTGTTATTTCAGTTAACTTTAATTGGTAAATTGATAATTATATTTAGTAAACTGTTAACTATAATTCATTATCCGTTAATTATTATTTGTAATCCATTATCCGTTAACTGTTATTTCAGGTCATATACACGTTAATATAGTTCTCATTTAACATGCTAACTATAATACGTAGCATGTTAACCTTAATTGGTAAATTGATAACTATATTCAGTAAACTGTTAACTATAATCCATTATATGTTAACTGTTATTTATAATTTGTTAACTATTAATTATTATTTGCTAACTGTTATTTATAAACTGTTAACTATAATGAATTATCTGTTAACTGTTATTCGTGAACTATCTGTTAACTATAATTCATGTTTGCTACAAGAGTTAACATGTTAGCCACAAGAGTTAACATGTTATCCACAAGAGTTAACATGTTAGCCATAAGAGTTAACAAATTAGCCACAACAGTTAACATGTTATCCACAAGAATTAACATGTTAGCCACAAGAGTTAACATGTTATCCATAAGAGTTAACATGTTAACTATAATAAGAGTTAACATATAGCCACAAAAGTTAACATGTTATCAACAAGAGTTGACATGTTATCCACAAAAGTTAACATGTTATCCATAAGAGTTAACATATAGCCACAAGAGTTAACATGTTATCCATAGGAGTTAACATGTTAAACACAAGAGTTAACATGCTAACCACAACAATTAACATGCTAAATATTATGGTTAAAATATTAACTATATGAACTTGAACCATGTTCACATGTTAAAGACCGTTCTTCCTTAATATCTTAATTTTGTATAACAGCATTCAAAACTGACCTGTAATATGTATTTATGTTTTGTTATTTGTAGCTATGACTGTGGGATATACGTTTACATGTAATGGGTAAAACTTAACAACTAATTAAAAAAACTTAACATTTAAAATGAAAAAGTTAACACTTACTCCATTATACTTAACATGGAACATATAAACGTTAACAGTTAATTTGCTATAGTTCACTTGTATTGGGTAAAACTTAACATTTATACATCCATTATTTTAAATGAATATTTTTGTATGTATGTTTTTATTCCTCAATTATCAACCATCATGTACAAACTGCATATAATTTTCAAGCCAACAAAAATTGCCTATGTATATAAACTACATATAATTTGTACATTATGTGTATAATAAACTGCACGACAAATAACACCACTTACTAACAACAATGACCACAATGCATTCCCAAAATCCCACCATACAATTTGCAATATCAACAACAATCAAACTGCACAGAGAACAACATCAAACTCCTTCCCAGTTCAACTGGAGCTTACATGACAACAAACAACAGCAGACTCACTCCGGTCGATCCTCGATCGGCCCATGAACCTGCTCTCATCTTCGGCGAGCATCAACTCCGCCGTCGCAGTCGCAGCCGCCCTGAAATCAAAACGAGTCATCAAAATCCACGGAACCCACCGTCGAAAGCCTAAGAAAAGAACTCGGTCAGCCGCCGTTCACCTACCTCTGGTTCATGAGCGATAACGGGGACATCAGCAAGCTGCCCGAGGGGGTACAGAAACCTGACGATGGCGACGGCGACGAGGCCATGGCGGCGTCGAGCTTGTCCTCGTTGAGGTCGTGGAGGAACCTGCAGCTGTTGCCGTTCTTGCAGAACCCCCTGGCGAAGTAGAGACAATGACGGAGGTAGTGGCGGTGTTGGAGGTTTCGAGTAAGGTTAGAGAGAGGGTGGAAGAGGAGATGTGTTTGTAGGAAGAGAAGGAGCAGATCTAGAGAAGTTCCGAAGAAGAAGAAGAGGGTAGTCTGAGGATTTTTTACCTTGGAAATTGTAAATAGGGCTGATTCACATGGATTTTTTATTTTTTTTGAGCTAAACCACATTAGAAAAAGTTCAAGGGGCTAGGACACATCATGTTTTCGTTCTTGGGGCCTTGAAGCAATTTTTCCTTTAAATATTCGCATTCATTGTATAACACTATTTTAATATTTTTTACTTTTGCAACACTATACTTTCTCAAGTAAAGCTCGGTTTCATGTCAGACAAAATAATATGAAAATTCAAATTAGCTTCAAATTATATTTGTTTTTTGTTACCTCAAATATCAACATGAAAATTTAAATTGTATGTGTCTCATTTAAACGGACATTAAAGAAAACAAATAACCGCAATATTAAAGTTTAGAGATGAAAGTGAACATAAACTACTAAAAGTGGAACCGAGGAACAAATTTTAGTTAGAAAATAAGTAAAAAAAATTTAATCATGATATTTAACCACGTACATTGCACGTGTATTTAACCATGTACATATAGAAAACCTAGCATGACAAAAATCGACGAAAAGCGTTAAAAGTAATTATCAACAAAAATTGACGAAAAGTGTTAAAGAGTAATTACCAATTCAATTAGGATTTTATACATGACCTACCTTTCGATCAACACGGTCACCCAGTAAACCATCGATTCAGCTAAACCTATAGGGTCCAACTATTCACACTCTCAAACAGTAACTTTGGGGGTGTGTGAGGACTAAATTGCTCTTCTCCCAAACCAAAACAAGCCAAGTTCATTCCAGAAACACCTTCAACATCAAAAAAGCATTTTCGGCAATCCAACTCCCAAAATTACTGTTTGGGAGTGGATACAGCAAACATGGTATAGCAGGGAAAAGACCGAATTCTCTCCCGAAGAGGAGGGAGAGAGATGAGTAGTTTTGGGGGACGCGAGCAGTGGAGATCGTGGGGAGGAACAACTCTCCTTGGCTTTTATGGAAGAAGATAAAGCTGATCACCACCCGCGGGGACAATGCCAAGAGGCGCCTCCGCCGTGTTCGGCAGGTACTCTCAATTCATTATTTCAATCTAGGGTTTAGGGTTTAGGATTAGGGTTTCATCACTTCTTGATCTCTAATTGTTCGAATTTGTTGGAAACCCTAGTTGCCCGGAACCATGTTAAACTGAGAAGGGGGAGGAAAAAAAAAACACTTCCTGTTTATATATTTTTTTTCATTTGCTTTTCATACTTCATAAATGTGAGAGCAAATGGACCCTAAAATACCGCAATGCTTCCACAATCTTATCGCCCATGCGGACTGGCTTTGCACTAGTCCAGTCCTAGTCGAACATTGAAATCCCGATGTCGCCATTCGGCCTTGCACTGGAGCTGTCCCGAGTGAACACTGCAATGTCATCATTACGGCCTCGCGCCGGTCACTTACAGCTGAGATGGCAGGGAGTTGGCTCTGATAACATTTGTAAGAGGCCGAAGAGAACTCACTTGAGCTAGCTGTTAGGGGGAACGGACCTAAAGCTCTTATGAATTTACAATTGACTGCCTATTTAATAAATTTGAGAATAATCTAGAGGGAGGAATCCAAATCTCTTATGAATTTACAATTGACCGTCCATTAGTAAATGTGAAACTAAATGTACCCTAACATACAAGTTGCAAGTGGACTATGGTGGAAAGTTATTTGTGAAATTATGTAGATTTAATTATTATGAAGCCGGTGAAGATCAGCCGTGGCTTTAGTTTACTTGGAATGAAGAAAGAATACTTGCCGTTTTAGTATCTCAAAGAATAATTGCCCTTTTTGTATTAAAAGAATATTTGTCCTAAATGAATGTCCCATAACATTTCATCATTTGTCAGCTCTACAGGATACCTGATCCTTATCCCAAATGAAGCATATCAACACTTTTGCCCTTCTGTTTACTCTGTCCTAATCTTCATATAAAACTGCAACGAGTATATAATAGAAAAAAACAAATTAATTTTAGACCATCCTTTACTAACATCTGAGATCTACTGACTTTCCATGAACATTCTGCAAAACTGTGTTGTTTTTCATCGGTAATCCTATAGGCTGGTCTGGTCTGAGGTTCGTTGGAAAAGAGTTGCCGAACCTCGTAGCTGAGAGCTATTTCAGGAAGTGTCAAAAATCCTCTTTGAACAAAAAGAATAGATGGATTTGACATATCTTTTGTCTGATGGTAGAGCTTGATTGGATTCTACCACTTACCCATGGAATTAGCTTTAGAATGGCTGTTGGAATCTTACAAGACAAAATGCTTGCTTAACTGCAAGTATTAAAAACATTTGTCTTTCTAATCTTTAACAAATTTTATAGGACAATTGAGTGTTTGGCCAATATTCACTTCCTTCTGTTCGAAGATTAAATTCTCAAAACACATTGGATCTTTCAAGGCGAATGAAATTTGGAAAATGAGTGATTAAATTTGACACTACGTTAATGTTGACACTACAACAGAGAATAAGTGAGAACTCAAAGTTATTATCACGCATACTAATGATGAGGATGTTGCCTTCTCATCCCATTGGTTTACCCTCCTTTTTTTTTTCCAAACCATATTGATTTCTGATCCCATAACGGTCTTGTTGGTGCCTGATCATCCTGAGGCGACCAATTATTTTCCACTCTTAACCTGCCAACCTGCTAGTCAGGTATCTGCTGTTAGTGACAAAACATAATTTTCTCTCACTATTCCTTGTCGATTTCCCTTTTCGTTCAGCGTCCCATCTTCTATCCTCTCCCTTCAAGCTCTTTCTCTTTCGAGCCTATTCCATTATTCTTGTGTTCCTTTTTTTTTTTGGCTTTTCTCTTATCCATGAACGTTTGCCTCTTCCAATTTGTCTTTCTTCTCATCCACCTTCCACCAGCTCATACTTCTTCTGTTCTCCACATCAATTTTCATTTCCTAGGATCTTTTCTTCTCTTAAGATACTCATTCTAATTCAATAATGGGAGTGCTTTCCCTTTTTTGTTTATTTTGTCAATTATTTATATCTTGATTTATAACCTATCCAGTGCATTAAATTGGATGCTCAATGTAACTTGGGCAACATTAACACTTTGATGTCTTGTCACCTTTAATCTCTCACCTTTATTGTAAAGGTGTTGTTGGTGAGTGATAACGTAATAACATTGTTCATAAAGTGGTAAGTATTGCATCATTCATGATGTGAATGACATGCATCACAGTGAACGAGGAACTTATAATAGGTCTTCAATAAACCCCTTTTTCGATCATGCTCACAGGTGGATGGTTGTGCTTCCCTTTGGAAAAGATGTCATCCCTCAAGTCTTTTATTAGCCAATTAGAATTTTGGAGGTTTTTCAGTTACTTATAGCTTAAATTGCATAGGTCTTTTAGTATAAGGAGAATTATGAGGTCCCCCGCCTGCTGAGATAAGTTTTAAAAAAGACTTCCAATCTTACTAAAATAAGTGTATTAAGAGTAGACCTGGTTGGACAAATTCAGCTTCTATTATCCTCGCTTGCTGACTGTTCATATGCACATGTTTGAGTTCAGCTTTCTATGATGGTCATGGTATGATATTACAAGTTGGGAATCCTAAGTCTGAATTTGTTCATCGGGCTTTTAAATTATTTCTTGTCTAGTATTTCACTTTGCTCAATGGCCTAAATGAACTAAGCGTGAGAAAGATTTAAAGGTGCTAAAATAAACGAATCAGGATTGAGTGAAGCTGGACTCAGCTCAGCTTGTAATTCATGCTCAGCTTACTATTGTCCTGTTTTTGCTTGGCTCATGTTTAAGTTCAGCTAGCAAAGGCCTGAAAGAGTGCAACCCTTAATTGGAGGTTGGATAGGGGAAGAGATAGAAAAGTAGAATACTTCCTCTCAATCTTGCATCTCTTTGCTTTCTTAACTTGCTTTATCTTAGTTATGTGTATATTTTTAAGTGTGTTGGCTACTAGTTGTCTGGACAAGCTGAAGGTTGAGTTGAGGCTCATGTATTATTCTAAGTGGACTTGACCAAAATTTTAAGCTTATTCAAATAATTGAACGAGAATGAACATCCTCGAGTTTTGTTTCTTCACCTCATTTATCAGCCTTGTTTATTAACTCAGGTCCTTAATTGTCACGACTCACGTCATTCTGGAATTATTAGAAAGTGCAAGTTTCTATTATATGTTTCTTTCACATATTTATTCTCCTATTTATATGTTACATATTGGCTATAAGTTTAGTACCACCTTTGTAATTTTTTTTAAAAATTTGACACTTATATTTTGCATGCACATTCATGGAACTCAAGCAAAGCTTGTAATCTTGTATATTTTGTCTGGTGGATTTGATTTAGACATACATCAGCTATCTGCTGCGCATTCATAACCTGACCTCAATACGGCATAACAGTCTCTAAATCAGAGAGGAAATTCTAAATCACTGTTCTTTTCTCATGCTATGGGTGATCTTGCTGCAGAATGAGGCAGTTTTGAGGGCTTGTGCGGAACCACCACCACCGAAAACTTCGTTAAACAATGCTCCAGCATCTTGAATTGAACGGAAGGGGATTGATAGTTAGCAAACCAAAGGTGCTGGATTACTTGAACAATGGTCTCCTGGGTTTTTTTGAATTCCTCATCTCCTGCACAAATGAAATAGATATGGTACATTAGTTTGACATTCTTATCAATTCATGGATGATTTAGCATATGCCTTTTCTCTGTTACTGTTACTGTTACTGTTTTGCTTTTCATTGCGATTAATACAAAGCTCTAGCACTGTGACATATTTTAACAATGTTTTGATATCACTTCTCATTTCACTAGTATAGTGCACATACGTTGCACATGTATGTACTTAAATATTAGCACTACATAAAAGTTGTATATGTCCACACTTATTTTATAATACATATAAAATTATCATTTTATTTACAAAGAATTAAACAATAGTGACAAATAAAAAGTGTGGCAAATCACGACACATATTTGTGTCATTAGATATACAATCTACTCCTCTATACAAATGAGAGAACCCAAGATTCATTATTCATGCTACAGTAATACTACAGTAATATTTACTATAGCAACATTGAACAACAACAACAAGCAATGGTGCCGCCGCCTCGTCCACAGACTCCTTGGCCTCGTAGGCAAGATCTCACCTCTCAATTAGAGTTTTTATACCTATTATTAATTAAGTACATAGAATAGATATGATATAACGTGTATATTGTGATTATGGGTGTCTATGCGTTTGATGAATAGTATTAGATAATATTTATATAATAATAATGAGATGATTTCTGCTGTAAATTTATCTATGAATTAATGAACATGAAATGTCAAGTTTATATGTTAAAGTAGATTTTATGAGATATTATCGAGAAAAGAAATAAAATATATATAATTTATAAACATAGAAATGTTAAAGATTATTTTAAAATAGTTATGATGAGAAATAATTTTTAAAGAAATTTATTTTGGAAAAAGAATATTTCTTTTTGAATTAATTATGATCGTATCACTGATAGCCGTAGAGCGCGATATTTCATGTGCAAAACGATCACGGTTTTTAGTTTACTTTTATCCTATTATTATGTTAGAGATTACCTAATTACTAATAGCTTGCATGAGAGGTTTGGACACCCAAGTAGTAAGATATTAATGAGATCTGATTACATGTGTATTCATGTTGTTGTAGGCACTGTTCATACTTTTGTATTGTTCGTAGTTACTATTCATGTCTTACGATCTTTATTTCAATATATTCGATGTGCCATGATGTTGTTGCGTATAATTAGTTTTATTTATTATCTCCTTGTTGTAATGTTTTAAATGTCGGGTTCATGTCGGTCGGTCAAAATTCATGTCGGATAGCTGAAATCGGGGATATATCGGGGGACTTAAAAAAATATCAGATTGTCATATCGGATAGGTTGATATAATATCATAAATAGAATCTTCACATGCTTGATAATTATATTATCTAAACATATGAACAAAGGAGCAAGCATCATAACATCACTATCTTTGCCTCTAATCCCTTGTTTCCAAAGCTTAATTTGCTCCAAAACTTTCTTATAAACGCAAATCTCAGTGCAAAAAGAACAACAATAGATAATCTCAGTGCAAAAAAAAGAAGGGAAAACAAATAGATAATCTCAGTGCAAAAAAGAAGGGAAAACAATAGATAATCAATGAAAAAAGTAGTAGATAATGATCGGCGGCAAAAAGAACAACAATAGATAATCTCAGTGCAAAAAAAAAGATGGGAAACAAATTATTTTCAAAAAAAAAAAAGAAACAAGAAAAATAACTGAGTTTAAGGAGTCGGTCGGCGGCGGATCCGGAGGCGAAGGAGT
>NC_033795.1:30682621-30682932 GCF_001876935.1 Asparagus officinalis
GTTCTGCGTCATCGGCGTCGTCTGTCAGCTTTGAGTTTGAGGAGAGGAGCAAGGAGAGGAGAAGTAGCAGCCAGCAGCTGATTTTGGGGGAAAAAAACCCTAAAAAACGTTTAATGAGTTTATTGGGTCGGGTCGGGTTTTTCAAACCAGACCTAATAAGCTTAAAACCGATCTTTATGAAATATGGCCGATTTTTCTTAGCCGAAATGGCGCCCGATATATCCGATATTTTCCGACATGTCCCCGACATGATCCCAGAAACGCAATACGCATTAAAATTAAGGATATCGTGGCGGCTAGGGTATCAAACC
>NC_033795.1:30682972-30683343 GCF_001876935.1 Asparagus officinalis
CATTGTTGTGATTAAGAACCCTTAGTAGTTCATAACTTAGTGGTCTCGTGTGTCATGAACAAACCTAGTGACATGTGTGGGTGTGTTGACTGAAATTAGGTGGTAAACAAGAGTTTTAATAAGGATTTTGATTGTTGATTTAGAAAGAACGAGAAGAGTTGTAAAGTCTTGGTTCACGTGATCGAATGTGATTGTTGACTTATCTTCCAAACTCGCACCAGTGACCTGTTTTGTCCTGAGGTTGGTTTGTTGGACCAAGTGACATGTTTCACCACTTGGGTCAGTGACATGTTTCATCACCTGAGTTTTGCCTGATTTCGGACCAGGTTGAGATCAGATTACGTGTAGTCCTCTAGCCGCCTGAGGGCGCA
>NC_033795.1:30683643-30690258 GCF_001876935.1 Asparagus officinalis
GTATATATATAGGAATGTAATTATGGTTAGGGTTTAGATATTTAACGAAAATAATTAATAAAAAAATATAATTAATTACATTTTAAATCAAATAATTATGAAAAAATTATCTATACAAACTAAAATATACAAGTTATACTAATACAACAGATAATACGCAATAGTAGAAATAATACAATAAATTGTACAATTAAACGATAATAATTAATAAAAAATATAATTACTTACATTTAAAATTAAATAATTATGGGAAAATTATCTATATAATAAAATGTACCAGTTATACTAATACAACAGATAATATGCAATAATAGTAATAATACAATAAATTGTATAAAATAATATGTAATAATAATACAACGTATGATACGAAATAATACATAATAATAAAAATAATACAACGTATTATTCAAAATAATACGTAATAGTATTGATAACACAACGGATTAATTCCAGAAATTTTTACTACACTAAGTTAATTTATAAATATCAAAATCATTTAAATAAATATAAATTTTGGACTTTTAAATCGTAGAAAATTCTAAAAAATCGAGAAAAATACAATTACTCTTTTAAAAATAATAATTAAATATTTTAAAATATCCAAAAATTATTTTAACTAATATCAAAAATTCATGATCATTACATTCTACCCCCTTAAAACACAAGTTAAAATATAGACACACAAACACTAAGGCTCCGTTTGGATACCATGATGTTTTACTTGTTTTCATGGTGTTTTTGTCAAAAATAAAACACTGTGTGTTTGGAAACCATGGTGTTTTTTAAGCTAAATCATCCCCAAACCAAAAACACAACACTTATTTCATAACACCTAAAATGTGTTTTAAGTTTGGTGTTTTGGTTTTGAGTTTGAGAAGGTGTTAATATAATGTATAACATAATATATTAAATGTAATTAACATAGAGTTATTAGCAACATGCTTATACTATACTATATATAGTTAATCTAATATATTAGTAATATTTATTAAATAATATAAAAAAATAATAAATAAATTATTTTATATAACAATATAATAACATATTATGTTATTAAATACTAGTATTTAATATGTTAACAATGTATTATATAATAATAAATAATAATAAAATATAAATAAACTAATAAAAAAGTTATTAAAAATAAATAATAATATAATAATGATATAATAATATGCTACACAATAGTATAATCGCTATAATATTATTAACTTTTTAATAAATAAACTGTAATAAATTAATAATTATAAAATATTATATAATAGTAAAATATTTAAAAATATAATAGTAATATTATAATGATATATTGTATAGTAAATGTAATATAATATATAAATTGTATTATATTAATAATAGTATAATATTATATTAATAATAAATAACATTATTATAAAATGAGGTATTTTATATTAATAATAGTATAATATGATAGTTTTTTCCAACAATTTAGAAGAATGAGGTATTTTATAGCTGTAAATTTAAAATCCAAAAACTTGAAACTTTGGTTTTTTGAAAAGTATTATTGTAGCACACTGGATACTGTAGTAGAGGCGGGGGGGGGGGGGGGGGTACTGTAGCAATTCAAAAAAATTACCATGGCAGTTAAACCAAAATTATTGTAGCAGTAAAAAAATATGTCGTGCTGTGCATGGTGTTCACACTAGTTAAATATAAGTGAAAAAACTAATAGGTCAACATGGATTGTGAGAGGATATATTGATGCTCTTAAATAATAAATTTAGATATTAATTATGATAATTATTAGATATTTATGATTAGTGTATAAGCTAAAAAACTCTATTGTTAAGCGTGCTTTGATGAGATTAATCCTAAAATGGGTGACCTTCTGGGAAGATATAGTGTTAATTATCATAATCTTTATATTTTCATCATCTAAACACAATTATGTGTCACCACTCTTGACACATGTATTTGTCAAGAGTTATGCGACACATGTATTTGTCACCACTTTCGACATATATTTGTGTCGTGAGTTTTGCGACACGTTCGCACATGTGTAGAAAAACGCTCTCCACACATGCTATAACCAGACTTTTGATATGTGTCGTGCTATATTTGTGCGACACAAAAATGTGTCACGTAGAGACAAAAAATATATCATAATTTACAACTTTTGTTGTAGTGTAGAAAGAAGTTTTGAGTGAAAGTAGTACGTATGTTAATACATCAATTTATAATTTATTTATAAATATATATAAATTAGTATGGTTTTTCATATATCACCCTGAAATCATGCATATTAAAAAGATTCTTTGAACCTAAAGAAGTTGCTTGTTCTTGGCAATTGCGTATCCCTGAAATCATGCATATTAAAAAGATTCTTTGAACCTAAAGAAGTTGCTTGTTCTTGGCAATTGCGTATACTTGTGCATCCATCACCAATAAGTCGTCTTTGAACCTAAAGAAGTTGCTTGTTCTTGGCAATTGCGTATACTTGTGCATCCATCACCAATAAGTCGCCTCTTTCATCTATTAACCAGCAGTCGATGTGTAGCAGGAGAAAAAAGATCTCGCCATCTATTGCGCTTCATCTCCTTCGCCATGAAACAAAGGTCTTCAAACTTGAGAGCTATGATCAATAAATCATTGAAACAAAGATGATATAGACCCAAAAATGTTCCATCAATTTTCAAGCACTATTCAATGATTTGCACAAGTGATCCTCGTCCCATCACCGTTCTTACTGCTCCTACCACCTCAATAATTCCCTGAAGCTTATTGCCATTACTGGTCTCTTCAAGCTAACGAGGCAAAATTCAGCATTAGTTACTCATGTTAAGCATCTTGTTATTTTCAAATTATTAGTAAATAATAATTTAGATGAGTTGAATGGCTAATGATCACTTGGCTTGATGTGGTATGCTCAAATTATCTAGATGGTTTCCATTACTGATGGCGCGCTTTACAAGCTCATTATTCTTGATGTGGTATGCTCAAATTATCTAGATGGTTTCCATTACTGATGGCGCGCTTTACAAGCTCATTATTAGCTGATTAGCCCTCCAACGACATTAGGATGGTTTCCATTACTGATGGCGCGCTTTACAAGCTCATTATTAGCTGATTAGCCCTCCAACGACATTAGTTAGCTGATTACTTCTATAGTGTTAGCCCTCGACTCCATCGCGCCCATCAACCTTGGACCTGGTCGATGGCGATCTTTGAGGTTTAGGACTGTACTGTAGTCGAACACGGTCCTTGATGGTGCATAAAGTGTGGCAGATTGGTTGGCGGTCTAGCTAATGTGGGTATTTCCTGAGCTTAGTGACATTTAAGGAGATCTCGATTAAGATTTGATACCAGCGTTTTTGGCTTTGTTTTGGCTGAATATACAGAGGAGATAACAATATTGTTACTGATGATAGAAGCTCAAAGGTTAGGGGTCTTAATTTCAAATTAATTGAGATTTTAAGGGGATATGCATTATTGCTAAGGTTATGGTGGTGATTAAATGGTTATTAGTGTGTATTCAGCATGAAGGATTAAGTGGTGGTGAGGTTATGATGGCGATGAGTGTTCAATGGGGATGTTGTATTCATGTATGTGTGTATGTATGGATATGGATATGCTAGAGAGGGTAATTGTCACATTATATATGTGTGCATGTATGTATGTACGGATGTGTTAGATGGCATTTTGGGGAAAAATTGTTTTAACATTCTACACACTTTTATAATTGTATAAGATTTGTGCTGACTCAATATGAAAATAGTGTCTTCTAATTCTATTAATAATCATTTACTTTGACTTGATTGGCGTCAAGCTCAGGTTGCATATTGTCTCCAAACATGGGGATTGTCATTTCTATAAGATTCATCGGTTCCTTGCAGTAGTAATTTTTTTTTTTTTTTTTTTTTTTTTTTTTTTTTTTTATAATTGTATAAGATTTGTGCTGACTCAATATGAAAATAGTGTCTTCTAATTCTTTTTTTTTTTTGGTAAATGAACTGAACTTTATTCATTTCCAATATGGACATTGTGTAACATATCAAAAATCAGACATTCCCTGGTAATCAAAACTCAAAAGAACCAACTTACAAAATGAGATTCCTCATATGAACATTTGTACTCTCATGTAAAACTTTGGTATATATTGACAGTTTGATATTATGAAGAACTTGCAGCGAGCTCCTCAATTTGTTCTGGAAAATCCTGAAGTTGCGTTCCTGCCAGATCATATAAGTTGTGTCAGCAAGCGCAAGCCTCTTTAACTTCTTCTTGGAACCCTTTCCTTTTAAGTTGTTTGAATACCAACCAATGATCATGTTCCAATCACAAGACCTCCATTTAAAATTCAACCAGTCCATAACTCCATTCCAGATTTCCATCGAAAACTGACAATCAAAAAACAGATGGCTAATTGTTTCTAGCTGATGACCAGAACACAGAACACAGCAGTTTTGATTAGGATTTAAAATCCCCAGTCTGCATAGCCTATCCTTGGTAAGAAGTCTTGAATTGCAAGCTAGCCAGATAGTAAATGAGTGTTTAGGATAGTTAAAATTGTCCCAAACAGTCTTATACCAGCTCACTGGAGTTACAGCAGAAAGCAGTTTGCTGTAAACTTGCAGTAGTAATTTAGTAATTGAATAGTGTTTATGCTGTTTGAGCTGAAACTAACTGGAGCCGAACTCTTGATAGAATAGACCAATTAACTAAGAAGGCTTGAGCAGTGCAATGTTTGCCTATTTGCTCTTTATGAAGTTTATGTAGGCTTGAGCAGTGCAATGTTTGCCTATTTGCCCTTTATGATGTTTATGTAGCAGTGGAGTATTTAGACCTCATCAATGCTGGTTCTTGCCTCCTGCTGCATTGAATTAGTGTTGGAACTTTTTTACTGAGATTTATGTGAATTACAACTTAGCTTGATTTCGCAATTCTTTATTGTTTATTGTATGTTTAATATGATAGCTTTCAGTCAGAAGAATTGTTTAGGATCCTTGTGGATCAAGTGATTGTCTCCTGGGATTGTATTAGTTGAATATTCAGACTTTGTTTACAACAATTCCATAGGCTTATAATGCGCTCTCTTTCAGTGGGCCTTTGAACTTATGTCAGAAAAGGCAATTGGAGGGTCTCGGCAACTAGGGAGATTTTGTTGAAGATTTCTTCTTTTGCTTGACTGGGGAGGAGGGGGATTTTGTTGAAGGTTGGAGGAGGTGGATGAGATGTTTGGAGTCGGTCGCGGCAACTAGGGAGGTTGGAGGAGGTCGCGGCAACTAGGGAGGTTGGAGGACGTGGAGGAGGCAGTGAAGCAAATTAGACCATTGTCTAATCTTTGCAGTCCACATCATGATCTATGCTCTGCTAGGCGCTTCCAAGATTTAGGCAAACAAGTATTACCAGGTTATCAGGCCTTTCGCAGGCGGCTAGGCCACTTTTAAAAACTATGAATAAAAAATCTTTGTTTTGGTAGCCACTGGCATCCATATAATCTCTTTAAAATTATGAATAAAAAATTTGGTTTTGGTAGCCATTGGTATCCATTTACTCTTTACTGCTTTAAGCGAAGTAAGTTTTGCAATTAATGCACTTGATTAACAGCACTCCAAAGAAAAGCAGGTTGGTAATTGGAGGTCAGTTTTTCACCTCATATCACAACTTCTCGTATGGTAGGGTGAAAGTTGATTGAATAATTATCAAATTGTTACGTAAATATTAGTTGATTTCTTTGATCAAGTTCTCCTTTGCTAATTTGCTACATCGTAATCCCTTAGTTTATATTATTACACACATGACGTTATATTTTAATCCTCTTCCTTTTTGTATTTTTTTTTAAACCTTATTATTTTTATCATCAATTTTTCTTCTGACTGTTTCGTCAACATGTTGCTTCAGTGGAAAATGCACAAACCCCTACAGAAGTATCACATACCTCATGCTGAGTTATCAGGGACTCAGCTGGCTGACGCCACTGATCGTCTGGCAACAACCTTTCCAACAAATGACATATGACCTCACCTACATTGTAGAATGCATTATTCAAAGTACTTGCACTGACATTTCTGTTGCAACAATTCTGTAGCAAGTAATTGACATGTATTTTCCTTTGCATTTGGCTCTGTATTTTCCCCCCCTTATATAGATGAAAAAACATACTGTACTTAGTTGCTTTGCCTTCTGTGTTTGTGAATAGGATCAGGAAAATATATCCGATACTTCATTTGCATTAATCTCCAAGCTTCATTTTCCCTAAAAGATTCAAACATTCATGTTTGTAATGATCCAGGGATGAACAGTCTTTGATATATCGGTTAGAATATTTTCCTCGTAAGATTGGATTGTGCAAGTAGAAAATGATGCGTACTTTGGTCCCGGTTGTGGGTTTGATTCTTGTGATTCTTGATACGGATCTTTGCTTACTTTAATAAAAAGGGGTGGTAGTAAAGTTTGTCACTCCTCTCTTTCCTAAGCCCCAACCGACCCCCCACCATTCAGGGATGGACAGTCTTTGATTCTTGTTTTGGATGGCATGGAAAGGCATCTACATACGCTTAACGTGCATGGTGACCATACCCAAGCCCCAACCCCCCACCATCCTTTACTTTCTTCTGCTTCCCTTCAACTCATCAAACTCTCTTTCATGTAATT
>NC_033795.1:30690270-30727754 GCF_001876935.1 Asparagus officinalis
AAAGTGAATAGTCCCATGTCGATTATGTGACATAAGAAATATATGTAATGTGATGGCAATAAGTTGGAGAAATTATAGCTGAAGCTGTGACCTTCTAGAAAGTCCTCTCTTGAATTACTTGTAATATGTGATTGCTTGGCTTATCTATAATATAATATGGGTATGTAGTTATCAAGATTGATTAATACAAAACCTTAGCTGCTCTTAGTAATCTCCTAAGGCCTGGTCTATACGCATAATATCCCCGACAAGATTGTGATGTACTTGGGAGTTTGATTGGTCAAATACATATAAAATTGTTCATAAGTGAAGAGCCCAAATCAAACCAATAAAGAACTCTGTCAACCTCCGCAACGCTAATGACTTTGAATAAATAATGAATTTAGAAATGATAATTTAAGGGCAAATATTCGTGGTGCCGTGAAAGAATACACCACCAAGGGAGGGTTTTGCTGGAGGGAGGAGAGTCTGATCCCAAAACCCACAATCACAAGAAACTTTGGTCGGCAGTTCTTTTGGGCATATAATGTCATGGTATGCACGTACTTACAAAGATTATTATGAGCAATAACACTCACCCGCTTGCTACCGCACCCAGATTCTCACCCCTTTGAAGCCTTCGCTTGCGGGATCCACAGCGCAAGATGTATGATTTTTTGGAGTTGATGTTTTTCCTTTTTCTTTTGATCGAGTAACCGGGACCTGATGCCCCAGAAGAAATTTCTTAACTAGAGAAAATAGATGCAAATTACACATAAAGAGAGAGAAGTACGTAATAGCATTAACTAAAGAAGAATTAAATTAAAAGACGAAACAAATTAATCTAGATTTTTCAGTCAAGTACTTAGATGTAGGACAGTGTAGACATACTAGGAGGAGGGTGATTGTACAATTAGATGACGATAAGTGAAAATGCTTTTTAACTCGCAGCCGCCAACTCACGGGCAGCTCGCTTAAAAAAGAAATATACATATATATATATATTACCTGATCCGCCAAAAACCGTCTCCTATATGCCTCCTGAGCATCAGAAGGTAGAGTCGATATAAACTGGGTGAATTCCAGCTCCCTCTGCTCCCGACGCCTCCGTTCTTCCTCCGCCATCTGGAGTAGCTCCGACTCCCGACGCGACTGCCAATCTTCCATCGCTTTCATCCGCTGCTCCATAGTCGGGTCTTGAGAAGAACTGCATCCTGGTGGAGCTGCAGACTCGTAGGTGCTACTGGACTCGTACGGCCGATGCTCGGATCCTCTCCACCTGTATCTGTTCTTCCTACTCGGTCCAATGACCGTCTCGATGATGCTATCCTCCTCCTCTCTACTTAATCGGGTCGGAGTGTTAGAATCGACCTGAGTCTGTGATAATTGCTCCTGCACCTTAGCATGTAATTTCTCCTGCGATATACCAAAACAACCCGGTCAATTCTAACACATTTAAAATGCATTGTTATAAAAATTAAATATACAAATTAACTGCTACTTACAGCCAGATCCCGGTTCTGCGCTTTCTTCACTTCATCGGCGTAATTTGGACTCCAACCAGTCAGAATACGATCTGCAAAATGCCCGAGTTCTCCCCTTCCCTATTTTATTCACATATATCATTAACTCATAACACATAAATTATACTCAAATTGATAACCTAAGAGCTAATATATTATATACCTCAAGCGCCAATTGATGATAATGCTGGCTGAAGGACCTGGAGCCCCCGTGATGCTCGTAACTGCGGGGCGCATTGCGGTTCCTCCTTGCTATTTCAGCTTGTTCCTGCAAAAGAATGTTAAACAGATATAATATAGAATTTCAAACAATAAACAAAGATATATACTTCAATAATACCTGAGCTTCGGCCGTGTCCCAATAATCGCAAAGTGCAAAAAAATCAACTCCATCCACGCGCTTGTCAAGATGCCAGTAACGCTCCCAATCTTCTGTTCTTTGAGTAAAATATTTTTTCTTCAGCTCTGACCGCCACCTCTTGAACGATAGATTGATTTGCGTGAAGCAGTAAGTCCAGGCACAAGCGTAATCGTCAAGAAAGAAAAATCGCTTCAGCATACAATGAAAAAAGAGATACAAATCAGTGTGTTAAACAAAATAATAAAATGACTAATAATTATGAGAATTAAAATAAATGACTCACACATATATATCTCCAACAAGCCACCAGCGCATCAATCCGCTGCGACTTCCACGTCAAAAATATGTTGAAGAAATCATGTCTCCTGGCTAAAGCGGCGAGGAAATTGTTGAATGAGTTAGCAAATGGCCCGACAGGCACGCCGTTCTCCCATCGGATCACGGCCCTCCGATGAATATCTGGGATGAGGTTCTGTGTCTTGGTACCACTGCGGCCGCGCCTAGTAGGTCGCTCGGTACCTACGAATATTTGAAATTCAGGCGAAATATAAATCAATCAATATCGATAATACAAATTAAAATATTAACAGATAAAATATAAAAATCTATACACACCTTTCAATTCGAGGCATCTACGCCTTGCTTGTTCATACCTATGCTGTGCGATAGGTCGCAAATCATGATAAACATCCCAATCCCCCTTCACTTGGCCGGGTCGTGGGCTCGCTGATCCGGAATAGAATCCGGCGATAGTGGCGCAGCTTCTACAGCTGCGCTATATGGCTCATATCGGCGCTCCTCCAATACATCTGCATGCGGAGGAGGCGACGGCGGCATCTCTGCATGCTGGGTAGGATCAACGAGTGTCTCCGCATCAGGTGGAGCATCTCCTCGTCCTGTGTCCTGTGGCGGCCCGTCATGTGTAGCAGCGATGCGGCCTGCGTAGGAAATGTGAAAAAATAATGTTAGGCTCGTATTAATAGTTTATAGAAATGTACAGATATAATAAATAAATAAAAATACCTGACGTAGAGCCATGTGCGTCGCCTCCAGAATGTCTACCAATAAGTCTCTCAAGCGCTCTCTTACGTAATCCTTTTGTCATCTATACTTTGAAAACATAATGAGTACCCAACAAAACTATAATACATGACAAAAACTGATACATGATAACCAGTCAAACAGATAATATAAAGGCAATACTATAATACATAACACAAACTGATACATGTTAACCAGTCAAACAGATACATGAATGTTCTTTTTAAATCATAACCAAGTAGTATATTATTATGATGATGTTGAGGCTCTACTCTGCGACCGTGTACGGTTAGCCTGCGACCGTGTGCGTGCCGACAAAAGGACTGTCCTTATAGTTTTATCGACTCTACCGTGGACTCGTTTTTTGATTTTACGCCTTGGCTCACATATAATCGCAGGTACATCAGGGCGCGCCAGTGCAATTTCATCCACCAGATTATTTTGTGTCAAGGATTGACTTTACGCCTTGGCTCACATATAATCGCAGGTACATCAGGGCGTGCCAGTGCAATTTCATCCACCAGATTATTTTGTGTTAAGGAAAACTCAGCAACTGTTTCGTCGGCCAAGATAACATCTTCCTGATATTCGTCAGACACGGCTTCATGAATGTAGGATCTAGGCGGATTCTTAAGGACAACCCATTCGTCATTTTTCATTATATCTTTGACATAAAAGCACTGTTTGGCGTGAGCAGCTAACATGTACTTTTCAGTCTGATATATTTCCTTGTTAAGATTAACGAGTGTGTAACCGTAGTCATCCTTCGCCTTTTTCAGCTCACTCCAACGAACCTTAAACATCACATGTCTGACTTCATTATTAATCCCATAGAAAATCTCCACAATGTCTTCTACCTGACCGTAGCAATAGATTTCACCTTGTATCGGATTTAGATCTTTTGAACTAGCGTATGACAGTTGCGAGAAGGAGCAGAACACACCGCTATTTTGCGTTTGTCGTCTCTCTTCGAAACCGATGGTGTTAAATATAGCTTGCAGTTCGGGACGGATGTTCAATTCTGCTAGGTCTCGACGTGCCCTTAAGTCATCTTTTGATTTTTTCCCGTCCTGCAACAAAGTGTTCAAGAGATTCTCGCATATGTTCTTCTCGATGTGCATGACATCCAAGTTGTGACGTATTTTTAAACTTCTCCAATATGGCAATTGATAAAATATGCGGAATTTTGACCATCCATGCAGAAGTTCAGTACCCTTAGAGACACGCCCACGCGATTGGACAATGCGAGGTTTATTTCCTTTCGAACTGCCTTTGAGAAATTGCTTACCCTTTCCCCTTCCTTTCCAATTTTGCTTCAATATTTTTCTCCTAACCCCAAATGGATTTTCTTTGTTGAATCTTTTCTTTCCAAATATTTTTTTAGGTAGAGGATGTAGAAGCTCAAATATTTCTTCCCCGGTCAGCCTTGGTGGTGCCGGTCTGTTTTCTGGATTGCCGTCGAACTTTCCTACTAACTTTCTGAACTTGTGCCCTATAGGTAACCATCTTCTGTGTTGCCAATAACAGAACTTGCGGCTGTATTTCAGGAACTTTCCCTCATAATCTGACATGCAAATCGGACAAGCAATCTGACCCTTCGTCGACCATCCAGACAAGTTAGCATATGCTGGAAAGTCATTAATTGTCCACATGACCATTGCACGCATACGGAAAGCCTCCTTACCATAAGCATCGTAAGTGCTGACGCCTTCATCCCAGAGAAGCTTCAAGTCGTCAATTAATGGTTGGAGGAAAACATCAATGTCATTTCCAGGAGAATATCTTCCAGGGATCAAGAGTGACAGTATCATGTATGGCTGCTTCATGCACATCGACGGCGGCAGGTTGTACGGTGCCAGCAACACTGGCCAGGTAGACCAAGCAAAGCTCATTACTCCAAACGGATTAAATCCGTCGCTAGCAAGCCCCAGCCTAATATTCCGAGACTCCTTACCAAAGTCAGGGTATATACAATCGATGTGCTTCCATGCCTCACCATCAGCAGGATGTCTCAATTTCCCGTCCTCTTTGCGATCGGTCGAATGCCATCGCATATTCTCAGCCAGCTCGGCAGACATATAAAACCTCTGCAGCCTAGGAATAATAGGAAAATATCGGAGAACCTTCACAGGGATTCTGCTCTGTTTATTGGATGATATGCCTTCAGATGTGCCCGTATGTTTTTTCCAGCGTGATACATGACACGTCGGACATTCCTCTAGACCTTCATTACCCTTATTGTACAAGATGCAGTCATTAGGACAGGCGTCTATCTTTTTGTAATCAAGACCCAGGGTATCAACAATCTTGTGAGCTTCATAATAAGTTGTGGGGATGCTCTTCTCGCCGCCTGGAATGACTTTCCTGAGCAAGTCTAATAACATATCGAAATGTGTAACAGCCATCCCACTGAGTGTTTGGATATGAAGAAGCCTCAGCATAAAAGAAAGCCTTGTGAACTCGGTGCAACCCTCGTATAACGGTGACTCGTTTTCTTCAACAAGTCTCATCAATCGGGCTACATCTTGAAACATATCAGTAGTGTTAACATCACTCGAAGACGGCACGGTAAGAATATCTTCCAACATATCAGTTGTGTCAATTGTCGGATTGTCGACATCAGTAAACTCTTCCTCTAATTGCATCACCGGGACGCCTTCACCGTGATGACTCCAAAATACATAAGAGCTATCAAATCCATTGATTGACAGATGGAAACTTACGTCACTCCTAGTGAGCATTTTATCATTCCTACAATTCTTGCAAGGACAAAAAAATCAACCCGCTGAGTGACCGTAGAGGGTTAGTGTCAGAGTAGGCTAAGAAAGATTCTATCCCATCCTTGTATCGAGTGTCTAGATGCCTTCGATCACGTGGTATGCCCATGAATGATTTGTCAGGAATTGTCCGCATCTAGAATTTAAAAATTAATGGAAGTGAGCATATCCCTACATATATCATTTTAAGTTATAGGACAAGTGTGTGTGATCGGCTGTCAGAGGAAGGCTTCTATCCCATTAGGTATGTAAACATAGCGTGTATATGTATATACGTGTGTTCAAGTGTACTTTTATTTCGTCAAAATTTTGGCAGCACCTACTCGCTGTTCTCCGAGTACACTATAGTACACAGAGAACAACGAGTAAGCGCCGCCGAAACTCTGACGAAAATAAAGTACACAAGAACACACGTAAATACATATGCACGCCATGTTTACATACCTAACCCGTCCAAACTAGACAGATCCAATAAATATTTATATATAAGCCCTCCGTCACATACGAGTACGGAAAGGTTATCAGACCGAACACGATGGTATCATATCCGCCAACAATCCTGTACGCGTATGTGACAAGTAAATAAAGAGATTATATATAGTATTTATTGGACGGGGTATTCTACGACTCGAAAATATGAGTGTACAGTGTGTGCAATTTCTATGTAATTAGCGATATAATAGTTATGATAAACCCTCACAATCACCTCACCCTCATTGTAACCATCACCCTAACCCTAACCCTAACCGTCACCTTCACCCTCCCCTAACCCTAAACCTAAACCTAACCTAAAACTCACCTCAAACTCACCCCCACCCCCACCCTAACCCTCACCCTCAGCATCATCCCCACCGGACCCACCTTAACCGCTCACAACCCTCAGCATCACACCGTCCTTACACTGAAGCGCTTCCAACCGCTGCACCATAACCCCTAACGCCTCACCCTTACATTACAGACCCCTAACTCGGCTAACCTATACGGCCTCAGCCCCATCCACTCTAAAGCCCTAAACCGCTAACCCTTCAACCTCAACGCTAAAAAGCTCACCCCCAACCCCCACGGCCAAACCCTAACCGCTCAGCATCACCTCCCAGCCCGTCACGCCCTAACACTAACGCCTAACCCTAACCCTCAACGCTCACCAGCACCGACCCAGCACATCAGCCCTCACATAAACCCTAATCGCTCACGGCTAACGGCGATAACCGCTCAACCTGCAACCGTTACCATCACCCCTACGCGTCACACCTCAGACTAACCATAAACCCTAACGCGCCTCAGCCCTCACCTCAACCTTCCCTAACCGCTAACCCTAAGCCCTAACCCTAATCTTAATTTTTTTATATATAATTTTAACAATATGAATATTTTTTATTAGGGTTTTGATTTTCATAATTTTTTGGTTTTGGGCAAAAAATTAAAATTATAATTATAAACTATAATCTTAATTTTTTATTAGGGTTTTGATTTTTTATTAGGGTTTATTTTTCGCATAAAATTATTTTGGTTTTGTAAAAATTAAACTATAAACTATAAGATTTGAGGGGGGAGGGGGAAAAGGGGTACTCTTGAGAGATGAGGGGGAGAGAGATGCGATCGGCGGGGCGACGGCACGGCTGCACCGCAACGGCGAGCGGCGCGATGAGAGGAGGGGGGGCGGCGGGTTCCTGAGAAGTGGGGGGGGGGGGCGGCGGGTCTGGGAAGAGAGAGGG
This sequence comes from Asparagus officinalis, assembly GCF_001876935.1. Classification (NCBI taxonomy): domain Eukaryota; kingdom Viridiplantae; phylum Streptophyta; class Magnoliopsida; order Asparagales; family Asparagaceae; genus Asparagus; species Asparagus officinalis. Next base: position 30,697,667 of record NC_033795.1, read on the forward strand.
GGGAAAGAGAGATGGGGGAGGTGGCGGGTCTGAGCTGCCACCAACGGCGGCGGCGGGCGGCGGCGAGATGGGGGCGCGGTCTGAGAGCGGGGGGGGCGAGGGTCTGTGGGGAGAGAGAGGGGGAAAGAGGGGGGTGGCGTTCTGAGTAGTGGCTAATAAAGCCTCTCTCAGTAAATTCGGGCGTGGGCTGCCCAAAAATTTTGGGCGCCCGCGCCCGAATTTTTTTTCCCACCCAAAACTTTTAGCGACGGATTATTCCATCGTTAAAAGAAATTTTAGCGACGGAATTTCCGTCGCTAAATGATTCTTTACCGATGGAAACGAAGATTGTCGGTAATATTTTAGCAACGGAAAAGTTTAGTCGCTAAAACAACATTTTCCGTCGCTAAAACATCATTTTCCTACGGACATATAGCGACGAAAATTCCGTCGCTATAAGTCACGTTATAGCGACGGAATATTCCGTCGCTAAATTTTCGTAGCCAATAACCCATTTTCTAGCAGTGACTATCCGCCAGCCAATGGCCTTGCAGAGGCGTTCAACAAGACTATTGTGAAGCTTCTCAAGAAGTTTGTCTCCAAGAGCTGCTGCGATTGGGATGAAAAACTTGGCGAATGTTTGTGGGCCTACCGCACAAAAGTGAAAACCCCTACAAAAGCCACCACATTATCTTTGCTATATGGCTGCACCATTGGAAATCCAGATCTCATCTCAGAGAGTCACCATTGCGATCAGGATGACGAATGAAGAGCAGCATCGATTGCGTCTTCAAGAACTTGAAGTATTGAACGATAGGCGACTTTAGGCTTAACAATAGATCGAGTTGTATCAAGCTTGAATCTCCAAGGCTTACAACAAGAAGGTCAAAGAACGAATCTTCAAGAAGGGCGATTTGGTCTTAGCTGTCAGACAACCTATGGTGATGACACATAAGACTAAGGGGAAGCTCAATCCCAAATGGGAAGGACTCTTTGTAATAGAATCAGTCTATTCGAATGGGGCATACCGTCTCATCAACCAGAAAGGCGACAAACTCATGATGCTTATTAATGGAAAATTTCTCAAGAAATATTACCCGTAAGCCATGAAGTCCCCTCCTCCCAATCCCCACCTAAGTCTGAGATAAGGGATCAACTTTCCCTAGGCTGGGGGTTGGTTATTCGTGTTTCCTTGAATAGAGAATAACAAATCATGTTAATTTTCCACAACAAGTCTAAGATGAAACATCAATTTTATTTAGACTGGGGGTTGGTTATTCGTGTTTCATTGAGTGGAGAGTAATAAACCATGTTAAACCTTTCCAGCTTATATGTCGCCAAGATAACATTATACCTCTGACGATTAAAATTTTCTAGAGTTATTTTGGGGGATCATAAAGAGAATTATTGATTCATGCTAAGTTAACATTACACCTATAGCATTTTCAATATTTTCATTGTCTTAAATCAAAACATAACAAGGACAAGGCAATGAGAGGCATTATAATATCATTTTCATTCAATATTGTTAGTCTAATACAGAGTGACAATGCTTGGTATGAAAATGATACAAGAATTTATCCCCAGTTAAAAGCAATATAAAATTCAAGCACCAGGGCTCATCTATCGGAGGGATCTGAGCTTGGACTTAAGATTAGATAGCTTCTTCTCATGAGCTGCTCAGACTTGTTCTATAATTTCCCTCCTAAGTTCTGCTTCAACAGGCGTTGTTGCAGCAATCTCTTTTCGAATTCCCTCAGAAGCTTGTAGTTCGTTGCAGAAGTTCTAAAAATTTTCGTCACTTTGAAGCTGAAACCCTCTTATAATGTCTGCATCTTGAGCCAACTGAGCCTTCTTCTGGGCTAGCTCAGTCTCTAGCTGAATAATGGCTTCTTCAGCGTCACAAATACCAGTAGTAAGACTACCCACATCAATTTGCATTTGAGTACGCTGCTCTTGTAAGATCGCCATGTAGGCCTCTTTCTCAGATAAACTCTTGCGAAGGGCCTCTTGATGATGCACCCTCGAGGCTTGGACAAGAGAAAGAGTTTGCTCCACTTTAGATTCCAAATCGGTGCACTGTAAATCTATAAAGACCATCAATTCTGCTTCCAAGAGGATAATACTCTCTCTACAATATTTAGTCCCTTGCGCGTCGCCCACGCTCTCGATGCTATCTACGCAGCTCGTCAGGAGAGGCTCGAAATCCTCAAAAGTGACTCATCCAAGGCTAACGACATCGATTGTTAATTTCATCGAACTCTCTAGCTATTCGATGAGTTTCCTTAGGATTTTTGAACTCGGAGGAGGGGCAATCGGGTAGGTTAAACCCACAAATTCGGTGGGAAAAGATCCAGAAATAGTTTCAAAAGGAAATTTTTATAGCGAATCCTATCTTGTGGTCACCCCATCAATAGGCCCCATTAAGAGGGCAGGTTTCGAACCTCTGACGCTTGACTTCCCTTCAGCTTCTATATCCTCAGGAACAGAAAGAGCCGATTGAAGCGCTTTATCTCCTTTATCATCCGGGAGAGCGACAAGTGCAGACTTCATCGCGTCCCCCATTAGCTTTACCTTCTTGGAGTTTTTGGCTACAACATGTTTTCTTTTACGAACCCTCCTCTCATATTCTTCCTCTTCCTGAGCAGTAAGAGCCTTCTTCCCCAACGATCTTAACGAGCGAGGTTCAAGAGTAGGTGCTTCCTCAAGGATTTCTTCAGTCACCTTCTCTCCACAAGGCTCAGCAGTTGGTAGCTCTTCTTGGACCTCTCCATGTCCGACTGCCTCCCGTTCGCAGGAAAAATATTCTTCTATCCTCGGCAGACGAGTCCTTGTAAAACCTTTTCTGGACTCATAAAGTCCTCGGATTTTGTTAATGCAGGAAGGGTACATGTTATACTTCGAAATCCAAGAAGCCTCATCAAACCAGTCGTAGAAATCTGAAAGAGCAGCTGGATTGTGAGTTGGGCAAGGTAAATTAAGCACGAGTCCCCCCAGTAGAGAAGAAATACCATGCACGTTCACCCGCGTACAAATTCCCGACTTGAGCCATCTCAGGGATAGGGTTACCAACATAAAGTTGGTCATATCCGAGCTGCTTAACGAACTGAGAAGGTATGTAAGGTTCGATGATGCACTCTTCCTTTAGGTGAAAGACCAAGTAACCTACTCTAATTGTGAGAATCCATCTAAAGACGCCCTCCTCCAAAGATGAGAATCCCTCAAAACTCACATCTGTAAAGCTTGTACCCTCCTCTTCAGCCCCATCAAAATCGAAAGAGGAGCAAAAAGTTAAATAATTGTCCCCTTGGGACAAGAGCTGTCGAGCCCGGACTATGTAAATATTGGTCCACGTGGCCAACTCGAGCCTCTGCACAAATGGAACAGAAGTCTCACTATTGTTGGCAATCCCTATCATCAATGAAGGGCAATGCAACACGAACCAAGCCACCAAGTATGTGTATGGTACTGGTACATGAGGTTGGGGAGTTTTGTAAACTTTCTACCTAGCAATTCTTGTCTCTTAGACGTTGACGAATTCAGAAGTCAACATCCATAGGCCACTCTGTATACAACCTACCATGGCACTGAGGAGACTCATGAGCCTTCCAAGGGCCAATAAAATAGCTGGGTATACTACCTCAGCTAAGATAGACTCTATGGTTTCGATGATACTACATAACATTTTAGCTATATCATTAAGAAACCAGCAAGGAGAGCAGTGTCAGAGATGAGAGTCACAGCCTAGTAGTGAAAGCTCTCGAATTCAGTACCAGCTTCAAATCCATCCTCTGGATGCTTATTTTTATAGCTAGCATTAGCAGCCTTAGTGCGTGCTTTGATGCTTTTGGAAGAGATGGCAGCGAGTCGGGTTACGGCTGCATCTTTTTGACTCAAATTCTAGAAAAGATAGTCTGCCCAAGCAGTGTGCATAATACCTCCTCCGCGTAGCCCGATGACTTGAGTGCCAATATGGAAGTGGCACATCCACTCCCAGAAGGTTGCATAAACCTCTGGATGTGCCCTCTCAAGATAGAGAGCTCTTCTGTAGTAGGGATGAACTCTTCATAGGGCATCTTTCCGAATGGTAGCCCTGATACTACTTGCATTTCTTGGAGAGCGAAACTCAACTCTCCAATAGGTGTGAAGAATGTGCAGCTATCTGGATTGTATCGCTCCAGCATAGCAGAGAAATTAGGATAGCTCTGAACAATCCCACGTCGGGTGGCAACACCGGGATTGTAAGGCCGGATTGGGCAATTGACTCCTTAAGGTCTTCGAGGAAAAAGTCCACCATGCGAGTCTACCAACCATCCTCTCCAAAACATACCTAACCGGGAGATCTAAAGGCTTGCACAAGGAATTCACCTCAAGCAGCAATGAACTGGCGACTAAAAACATTCACCGGAAGGGGTATCTCTTGAGCAAGAACTTTTTTTCACAAATCTACCAGGTCTCAGGCCCTTGAGTTGTCCATCAATCTGTATACGAGCTCATTGACTGGATCCAAGCGATATGTACTCCCTCTCCTTGATGAGGTTAAAAACCAAACCCCTACCATAGCTAACACTTAAAAAATAAGAGAGCAGATACATTCTCTTCATGCTCGAGAGAAAGAAGAAATGGTTGTTGATTCTGCGTAACAGCCTGGAGTCCTCCACGTGTATAAGTCTTTCGTCCGCCGCTATGCGATCTCCAAACAAGAACACTGGTTTTATGAATTGGTCATAGCTTGTCGGCGTCTCCATGTCCATGTTGGTGATCAAAATCCTAAGGGTGGAACATCTGGCTTCCATGATCAGGTGTGTCTGCTCTAAATTAGGGAAAGTGAACAGGGAATTCCAAAAACCAAAAATCTCGTCGTCATCTAGACCACCAGTGTACCCAAAATGATGATCATGAGAGAGCGGTACATTGGGGAAAAATACTACAAAACAAAAAGCAGAAGTGAGTAGCTGAAATAAGTTACTGATATAAGTCCAAAAGACTAATCTCAAACGCCAAGGTCAAGACCCGCGTTTTCAATCTCAAACACAGAAGTCAAGACCCACATTTTCAATCTCAAACACAGGACCCGCATTCAGATTTATAAAAAATGTGGGAGTCAACACTGCGTTTCATAATTAACAAAGAGTTCCAACTTTGCGTTTCATAATTAACACAGAGTCCCAACTCTGCGTTTCAGTTAGAAAAAAACGAGTCATCTTCCTCGTTGTCAATAACCCATTTAGGGGTTCAAAAACTTGTCAAAACAAGTTACCATGGCCATCACTTACCATAACAGGAAAGTCCACACGGTGACGGTGGCAGCGACGGCATGCCCGTCAAAGTAAGAACACCACCGGCGTCCTTAATCGACGATGTTTCCAAAGTCATCCCCATGACTTTCTTAGAACTAGAGCTCATTTTTCGTAGCGCCATGGATGTCGATGGTCGGTGAAGACGAAGATCATCGGAGATTTCTTTGGAAATAACGAGAGCTCTCATTCAAAAGAGTCAAGATGAAATCAAGAAAGAGTCAGATGACTCTTGATTTGACCGCTCTGGCCTATTTATAATAGCGGCTAAGCTGTTAATTCGGTACGGGATTCTAGAATAGAATCCCAACCAATTAAATGCATTATCAGCGTTAATAGAAAGGTAGTTAGCCTTCTTAAACACACTGCCCATGGTTGCATTTCAATTTCTTAAACGTCAGGCTCAACCCTACGTTTTTTAACTCTAAACATAGAGTTAGACCCGTGGTTCAAATTTTCAACATGTGTGTCAACTCTACACTTTGATTAATCAAATGCAAAATTCCCCTTTGCATTTTAGATCTCAAACGATGGGTTAAATCCACATCTTCAACATGGTAATTGTTCGCATGAAAGTCATGTATCACAAACTCTTTTGACAGAGTGTTGACAAAACCTTTGTACACTTTCCACAGGGCCCAAACTGTATCAGCTGGTAAGATTCCTTAAAATCATCAAGTTAACATTACACTTACGGTAACCACTCATCCCCACAGAGCTTGGATTCAGTTTGCATCACTTTGATGTGACAACAATTCCTCTGTCAAAATCAATTTATCGACTCTCACCAATAGAGTGATAAATCCCTCAAAATAGCCCAAATTGTAATTAATTTATTAACTCTTCCCAACAGAGTAATAAATAACCAATTTATCAACTCCCTTCAATGGAGTGATAAGTTTCCCAAATCTTGTTCAAATCACAAGTACCAAAATTTATCGCCTCTGATGATAAACTCATTTATCAATTCTTCTCAATGAGACGCTAATTTCCAAAATCTTATTCAAGTCACTAGTACACAAATTCCTATCATGTTAATATCACACATCTGATAATTAACTTATCAATCTTCATCAATAGGATGATAGGTCCTCAAAGTTGCTCCGATCGCGACAAATTCCTATCACGTTAATATCACACCTCTGACAATTAACTTATCAATCATTGTTAATAGGATGATAGGTCCTTAAAGTTGCTCCAATCGCAACAAATTCTTATCACGTTAATATCACACCTCTGACAATCAACTTATCGACTCTCTCCAATAAGGCGATAAGTCCTTAAAATTGCTCCAATCGTAACAAATTCATATCACATTAACATCATATATTTGACAATCATTCCTGTCATGTTAACATCATACCTCTGACAATCATTCCCATCACGTTAACATTATACCTCTGACAATCATTCCTATCACATTAACATCATACCTCTGACAATCATTCCCGTCATGTTAACATCATACCTCTGACAACATGAACTTATCGACTCTCTTCAACAGAGCGATAGGTCCACAAACTCGTCATGTTAATACCACACCTCTGACAATCACAATTTCTTATCAATCCTCTTCAACAGGATGATAAGTCCACAAATTGCTGTTATACCCTTAACAGTTAAAGCCCCCTTTCAGCTTGTTATTCTTTTGCATATGAGTAACAAATGTTCATAAAATCCCCCGCGGAGTCGCCATCTTTTGTTTGGTGGTAAAATTGAAGAAGAAAATGGAAAATCAACTTTTTGCATAAAAATATCACATAAAGGGAGATCAGTGGCTGGATTTTTGGTCATTGGAGGAGCTTTTAGAGATCTTGGAGCATCTTTTGGCAACAAAAATCCTCAGAGATTTAGTACTTGGTTTATTAACCAATTTTTTGGTTCAAATTAACTCTTTTACAGAGTTTAAACTCGCATAGAATTCATAGACTTGTAAAGAGTTCTAGTTAACTTGCCACACAAGTTTCATCAATCATTCCAGTGAAGTGAGACGGTCGGATAGTCAACGAGAAGCAAACTCGACACGAGTTTTGAGGGAGGTATCTCATTGCTATCGTGAAGAACCCAGATTAAACAAAGGGAAGGATCCCTGTTGACCTTTCTCTCTTTTATAAATCGAGAATCCGATATAATAAGTGTAATTTATTTTTCTAAACTAGTTAGAGAGAAATTATTTTAAGGAAATTGTAAATAATTCTTTTTCTGAGTCTGTCAGAAAGAATAATACAAAACTTCGATTCTCCATTTTCTTCTTCAATTTTCCCACCAAACATGCGCCAACTACCCGAGGGTAGTCTGAGATTTGACATGGCTTACCGTGGTTGAGGTTTGGAGTTGTAACATTTCTTTTGTGTATTGTTTTTCATGCATAGCATTGGAATTGGTATTTAACGATTCACAATTTGAGACATGGTATATACATGAGGGTTTCCTTATTTGGATTATTTGCTCGATGTACTAATTCTCATGTTATGGGTTTCTAAATACCAATTTTCACTTAGTGTAGTATAGATGATTTTATATCTATATATACTAACTTGTATTTTCTTATACACTCCTACCCCTTCCCCCTGGGGGCAGTGGAGATGATCTCACTAGCAATGACGCTCATTGTTTTCCCTCTTTTCATGTAGCGAGTCAGGCGCACAGAGAGTCACAGGTTGATGGAGATGCATATTAGCTTCCGTCTTTTACATTATATTAGTAGCTATTTCAGAGCTCCACAGTAGATGTTTATTTTCAGACGTTAGAGATTGTGTTTCATTTTGTAAAGGATGGGTGCTTTAGTAGGATTTCATTTGACTCTTTGTATTGTGACATATTACATTTGTTCCAGATTCAAAAATATTTTATTGTATTTCAGTTGGGCCCTAATGATGATTATTTAGACATCTCTTCTGTATTTATCTTGTTCATTGTACTACTTTATTATTTTTTGCATGTTTTGTATCTACACCTGTTGTTTGATTCCACTAGAGAGATAATAATTATGATGGTAAAATATGTTGTTGTACGGTATTGGTGCATGACATGTTTAATATTCTTGGATTCACCTTAGACTGCAGCCTTGTGTAAACCTAGGGACGTCACAGTTGGTATTAGAGTCCTAGTTCCAGCATCCTTAGGATCATCGTGTGTCAAGTTGTGGAGCTAGGATAGAGTTTTCTAGGAATCATGTATAGAGTCCGCTAGGAATTCCTAGAATGAGTGAGGATGTTATATATATGTACACGAAAATTATAATTTTTTTATGATGATTACCTTGCTTGAATTATAAAGCACGCTGTGAATGATAAGTGATACTATTTTCCTAGTAATATATGTTCTATTTTTATGCTTTGGATCTCATTCACTGTGTTTAACAAGCTCTACCCCTAAACTTATAGATGTTGGGAAGAGGACAAGGTCGTAGAGGTACCCGTGCTTAGGGAGCATGGCAAGCTGATGTAGAGCCTGAACAACAGTAGGCTTTGCAGTATCTAATAGATCTCATAGTACCTTTGGCAGCCCGGTTAGCAGTGATAGAGGAGCGGATGACAAATCAGGTCCAACACGAGATACCTAGTGAGGAAGAGACACTCATAGTTACACCACCACCAGTTGTTGATGGAACCGCTGATCAGGAGACTTGGCTTGGTTTGGTAGAGAGGTACCAGAAGATAAGAGCACCAGAGTTTCACAACATGTCAGATTCTCTTGCAGCACACAAGTGGAAGGAAGATGTGAGTAACATCTTAGATATGCTTAATGTGGACATTGTGCAGAAGCAGATGTTAGTAGCTTTCAGCCTCAAGGGTGAAAGCCTCAAGGGTGACGCAGGGGTTTGGTATCATCTTCAGTTTACCCCAGAGCAGAGGATGACACTTACTTGAGAGGACTTTGCTTACTTCTTTGATGAGCAGTATGTGTCAGTAACAACGAAAGCTGGGAAGGAGTTGAAGCTAGCCCGGCTAGAGCAGGGAGATATATCGGTAACGGATTATGAGAGTAAGTTTATAGGATTACTCAGATTCACGGGGATGTGGTAGACCAGAGAGCGGCATGCCCAGATGCTCTTGATGGGGCTTCGCCCTAGTTTGCGTCGTTATCTTGTGTTCATGAGATTTCATTTAGTACGGGAGGTGGCTGATGCCGCCATATCAGAAGACAAAGACGACCATGTTCCAGAAGGGCAAAGAAGGGAATGCTAAATCAGGATAGCCCAGGGACAAAGGAAAGAGAAAGAGGCCATTTACAGGACTAGGAGGATCCCAGCAGCCGGGTAAGGGTTCACATCAGCAAGATCACCATAAGAAGGGACCTCAGCAAGATCAGAGGGCGCAACAGCAACACATATTTTAGGGGGCATATTATAACTATCATAAGTTTGGACACAGAGCAGCAGAGTATCGCAGCGCACCAACAGGAGGCCAGCAGGGCAAGAACCATAATCAGCAGTAGCAGAACCGTGCTCAGGGTTAAGGTTAGGGCCAACAGTTAGGGATTGAAGCACCGCTAATATTTCTGAGGATTGAGGGGGCAGGTGCGAGCCATTCAAGAGTTTCCATAGGGATAGATAGTCCCAATCGTTCCAGACGATTCAGCGTAGCAGCCTTCAGCTATCGGTAGAGTGTATGCAATTATTCCTCGCAATCATGGTGAGAGCGGGGCTGTGGTGGAAGGTACGTTCCTTGTGAACTTCTTTTTAGCCCGTATTCTTTTTTGATTCCGATGCTTTGCATTCTTTCATCTCCCATGATTTCATGATTAGGCTTCAGCTTGTAGCACAACCTTTAGACATTCCTTTATCGGTATCTACTCCTTTGGGAGAGGTATCCCTCTTAGAGAGTATCTGTAGGAGATGTATTATCAGCTTAGACGAGTCTGAGTTCATGCTTGATTTGATCATCCTACGTATGTCCGAGTTTGATATTATCTGGATTGGCTATCTTCCTACCATGTGAGTATCGACTGTTTTGCGAAGACAGTCAGCTTGCGAGCATTTGATGGGTCTGAGTTGGTGGTAGTGACCTCATGGGGCAACCAGTTTACAGAGTCATTTTTGGCATACGTCGAAGAGGTGATGATGTAGTATCAGGGTGCCGATTTGAGAGAGACACGAGTAGTCTCATAATATCAGGATGTCTTGTAGGACATACCAGGTTTACCTCCAGTGAGAGAGGTTGAGTTTTGCATTGAGTTGTAGCCAAGCACATCATCGATATCCCGAGAACCTTATCGTATGGCACCTGCCGAGATGAGGGAGCTCCAGATCTAGTTAGATGAGTTGTTATCTCAGGGTTTCATTCACTGGAGTCATTCTCCATAGGGAACGCCTGTTCTTTTTGTGAAGAAGATGGACGGTAGCATGCGATTATGTATAGATTATCGTGAGTTGAACAAGATCACTATCTTTTGAGTTGAACAAGGTCATTCTCCGTGGCTCGTCTGTCATTGCTTGGAGCTCAACTACAGACTCAAGCTTGCCTACAGACTCAAGCTCGCCTATGATGTTAAGTTCGCCTGAACACTTAGCTTGACAAAATTCCTTGAGCTCGCCTAAAAAGCTCAACTTAACCAAAGTGATTGAGTTCACCAGTAAGGCACCTGACTTCACATGAACCAATGAATAGTGATCATTTTCATTCAAAGTATTCCAGACCCCATGCAACTTGGTTCAAGTCTGAAAACATTGAAGGGGGTTTTGTAGGTAATAAAAATTGCCTTTATCCTAAAATTTAGAAGTTCGCCTGCAAGACTTCGCCTGCGTGCTCAAGATCACCAGAACAAAGCCCATTTGGCTTGTCCGCCTACATCAAATGAGCTAAATCAAGCTCACCTGAACATTTGACTTCGTAGGCGAAGCGAAGTTCGCCTGCGTAGTGGACTTCACCCAGAAAGAACTGAGCTCGCTTGAACGTTTAGTTCACCAGCTTGTAAATTAGCTCGCCTGAATGCCTAGCTCGCTCGTACAAGTTAAGCTCACCTGCAGGAGGTTCACCCACACGAACTAAGCTCGCCAACAGGGTTTAAGCTCGCCTGAACGCTTTTGAGGTTCGCCTGACAACCTCGCTTGTTCGCCTAGCTCGCCTGCAAGCTTGCCTGAGCATTCAACCCACACACTAGCTCGCCTGCTAGTTCACCTGAGCAGTTAAAACCACTTCCCATGGTTTGAGGGATTTAGGTATGGTTCTCCTCATCTACAGTTGTGGGAATAGTCACTTTCCATAATTTAAGGGAATAGTTATGGTCCTCCTCAACTATAACTATGGGAATGATCACTTCCCACAATTTAAGGGATTGTCCATGACTCTCCTTATCTATAAATAGCCATATTCGGCTACATGAAGAAAGGAAGAGGGGCTCTCAGACTGATCTTGATTTTGGATCATCTTTGAGATCGCTTTCTTGGCATCTAGCTGGAACTTTTTTGGCAACTGGTCTTTTAGGAGATAAAAGAACCGAATTTTGCCTCTTGAGCATTCGACCTTGATTCCAAGCTCGGGTGATCGAACTCTTCATCTCAAGTTTCTACCACATGCTAAAACTTACCTGCAATCTCGTTCAAATCGTCCAAGGGAAGCAAACTCGGCACGAGCATCGAGGGAGGCATCCTATCGCTACCAAAGAACACAAGTTAAACAAGGAGAGATCGAATCAATTCTCTTCGCTTCTGTGTAAAAAGTGATTTATTGATTTGTAATACAATTTCAATTAATATAAATTTTGAATCAAATTTTATGACCTACATGGGATTGATGGAACTATTTAACATTGGATAATCTTTACCAGGGAGAAATATCAAAAAATTTACTACAGGATCATCATGTTGAACATCATGGAGAAGAATGTCGCCAACAAGAATCTTAAAGATATCAGCTCATTCTATAGATGAAAAAATTATTTCATGATCCTTAACACGGGTTCGGATAAGGGGGGTACCATCATCGGTTTGCATGAGTGTTAGTGTTTGGTGGAAAATTTGTAATAAGAAAATAATGAAAGAATCGTATTTGATTTTATTCTCTCTAACTGCTTAGAAAAAGAATGTTTATAACTCTCTCAATCTCAATTACAATTTAGATTTTCGGATTATAAAAGAGAAGAGAATTGATCTGAATTCTCCCATTTGTTTAATTCTGGGTTCTTCATGGTGGCGATGGTGTGCCTCCCTCAAATGCTCATGTCGAGTTTGCTCTCCATTGACGATCCGAACATCTTGATTCACTGGAACGATATCTTCTTCTTACGATTTGACATTGCGGAGAACTTAAAAAGCAAGTTTGAAACTCTGAACGAGTTAATAACTCAGAGCGAGTTTAAACTCTTGAAAAAGAGTTAATTTGAACCAAAAAATCGGTTAATAAGCCAAGGGAATGCTCCAAGAACTTTGTTGCTGTACGAGGCTCAAAGATGATCTGCTGCAAGAAGCTCGAAGATGATCCGAAGAAACTGATCTCTAGATCTCCAAGATACCCCAAGATCTAAAGATCTCTTCTTTGCTGCCAAGCCCCAGGACCGAAGGATCAATCTGAGAGCCCTAACTCAATTGAGTTTCCCGCTATTTATAGGGGAATAAGGGGTATAACTACCACCTTAATTCGCTCCTAAGTGGGGATGAATGTGGTGTAACCGCCCTCTTAAACATCTCCCTAAATCATAGAGAAAACAGTTTTGAAACCGTTCAGTTCATGCTTTGAATGAGTCAAACGCTGAAAAATAGTGTTCAGGGAACGAACTCTGCGTTTTAGACTTAAAATGTAGAGTTGGGCCTATTTTGGTGGCTGAAAGCATAGGTTGTGCTGCATTGTAAATCTGAAATGCAGAGTTGGGACGCAGAGTTGGACTCTGCATGAACTCTGCGTTTTTGAGCCCATGAACTCTGCGTCTGGACTTGAGTGCTAGGGATGGCCTTTGCGTTTCCAACTAGAATGCTGGGCATGACCTCTGCATTTGACTCTGGAACATGGGTTAATAAGAAAATAATGAAAGAATCGTATTTGATTTTATTCTCTCTAACTGCTTAGAAAAAGAATGTTTATAACTCTCTCAATCTCAATTACAATTTAGATTTTCGGATTATAAAAGAGAAGAGAATTGATCTGAATTCTCCCATTTGTTTAATTCTGGGTTCTTCATGGTGGCGATGGTGTGCCTCCCTCAAATGCTCATGTCGAGTTTGCTCTCCATTGACGATCCGAACATCTTGATTCACTGGAACGATATCTTCTTCTTACGATTTGACATTGCGGAGAACTTAAAAAGCAAGTTTGAAACTCTGAACGAGTTAATAACTCAGAGCGAGTTTAAACTCTTGAAAAAGAGTTAATTTGAACCAAAAAATCGGTTAATAAGCCAAGGGAATGCTCCAAGAACTTTGTTGCTGTACGAGGCTCAAAGATGATCTGCTGCAAGAAGCTCGAAGATGATCCGAAGAAACTGATCTCTAGATCTCCAAGATACCCCAAGATCTAAAGATCTCTTCTTTGCTGCCAAGCCCCAGGACCGAAGGATCAATCTGAGAGCCCTAACTCAATTGAGTTTCCCGCTATTTATAGGGGAATAAGGGGTATAACTACCACCTTAATTCGCTCCTAAGTGGGGATGAATGTGGTGTAACCGCCCTCTTAAACATCTCCCTAAATCATAGAGAAAACAGTTTTGAAACCGTTCAGTTCATGCTTTGAATGAGTCAAACGCTGAAAAATAGTGTTCAGGGAACGAACTCTGCGTTTTAGACTTAAAATGTAGAGTTGGGCCTATTTTGGTGGCTGAAAGCATAGGTTGTGCTGCATTGTAAATCTGAAATGCAGAGTTGGGACGCAGAGTTGGACTCTGCATGAACTCTGCGTTTTTGAGCCCATGAACTCTGCGTCTGGACTTGAGTGCTAGGGATGGCCTTTGCGTTTCCAACTAGAATGCTGGGCATGACCTCTGCATTTGACTCTGGAACATGGGTATGACCTCTGCGTTTTGATGTTATAACACAGGGATGACCTCTACGTTTTGATGGTGAAACGTAGGGATGATCTCTGTGTTTTGATGTGAAGAGACCATCAATTTGTGGTCTCTTTTGCGGGAGCATTGCAAAGACCGTCATCTTATAATCTTCATCTTGGCTCCTTAAAAATATGAGAGTAGTCAGATTGTAACTCCCGATGTTGATTGTGAAGGCTGTTGAACTAGAGCTTTCATCAGTTATTATAAAGGTCGTCATATTGCAACCTTCGTCGATCTACGTGAAAGTCTTTGAATTATAGCCTTCTGAAAGTCATCAGATTGTAACTTCCATCATCGGTGTTTGATGGGGGATCAGCTATTTGTTGTGATTTTTAGATAACCTACAGAACCTCCACCAAAGTTTTTAAAAGTTCGCGGTTGACTGGGACGCATTTTTAGAATACTTTGGATCTTAACTCTGATCTTGGAGCTGTTGATTCCTTATCATAAAGGAGTCGTTCTCTGCACTCGCTTCAAAGGCATCTTGGTTGAAGGGATTTGCCACACAGGACCTGTATGAAGGTATGTGTCATAATCCTGCTTCTGGAATGCGGGAGTGGACCCCTGTGTTTTGAACTTGAGGTGTGGGTCTCACCCTTGCAATTTAAATTTGGAACACGGGTGTGACCTCGGCGTTGTGGTTTTTGCATTGCGGGTCTGACCTCGGATTTTGACTTGAGATACGGAAGTGATTTTCATGCATTTTTGACTAAGTCTTTGAGACTTATCTTTAACTCATCTGTTTCAAGTCTCGGCTCACATCCATTAAGCCGATGGGCCTACAAACATGCATAGGATTTTTAGCAAACTCTCAGCCATCAACGGATTTGATAAGCCTTTACCGACTACCGTTTGAGTCGGGCTAGCATGTGGATTGTCTAAGTTTGTTCCATATGTAATGTTGTGCTAAGAGAATGAACCCTCTTAGACTTGATGCTATGATTTTGAATACATAGACTTTATTATTTTTACGAAAAAAGACTAACGGGCAACGCGTGTTAGGCGTAGGCTTATCCCTATTTGGGATTTGGGATAAAGTTCCTCGTGCGTGTAAGGCACGGATTTTGGCGTTATTAATAACGGTCTGCCACGATGTTGAATACATGGGGTTTTGTCCTTTTTACGGTAAAGACTAACCGGTAATGCGTGTTAGGCGTAGGCTTATCTCTACTTAGGATTTAGGATAAAGTTCCCCGTGCGTGCGAGGTATGGATTCAGAGATTATTAATTTAATGATAATCACTGACTATGATATTAAATACGTAGACTTTGTCGATGTTTCTTTCTGTGTTACTTGAAACACTGAAAGAAAGTTGGAAGCACCAGAGGTGTAGTATTAACTTGGCATGAATTTTCACTTAGAGTAAAATTCAAAAAATTTCTTTATTATCACTAGGATAATTTCATAAAATCTTTAATCCACTAGGGATTTTATAATAAAAACTTGCTATTCTTATTAAAAAATGATTAACAAGTTCATTGGGGAGGGTTTGACTGTTAGAGGTGTGATGTTAACCTAACAGTATTTTATGGGCCTATCGCTCTATTGAAGAGAGTCGATAAGTTGATTGTGTCGTCAGATGTGTGATGCTAACTTGACAGGTTTGTGGACCTATCTCTCTATTAAAGAGAGTTGATAAGTTAATTTTGTCAGAGGTGTGATATTAACGTGACAGGAAGAATATTACGATCAGGGTAATTTTGAGGACCTATCGCTCTATTAAGGAGAGTCGATAAGTGGATTTTATCAGAGGTGTGAGATTAACATGACAAGAATTTGTTACGATCGGAGCAACCTTGAGGACTTATCATCCTATTGAAGAGGATTGATAAGTTGATTTTGTCAGAGGTTTGGTGTTAACATGATGGGAATTTGTTACGATCGGAGTAACTTTGTGGACTTATCATCCTATTGAAGAGGATTGATAAGTTGATTTGCCAGAGGTGTGATATTAACATGACAAGAGAATGTGTACTTGTGACTTGCACAAGATTTTAGGAATTAGCGTCTCGCTGGGGAAAATGATAATCACTGACTATGATATTAAATACGTAGACTTTGTCGATGTTTCTTTCTGTGTTACTTGAAACACTGAAAGAAAGTTGGAAGCACCAGAGGTGTAGTATTAACTTGGCATGAATTTTCACTTAGAGTAAAATTCAAAAAATTTCTTTATTATCACTAGGATAATTTCATAAAATCTTTAATCCACTAGGGATTTTATAATAAAAACTTGCTATTCTTATTAAAAAATGATTAACAAGTTCATTGGGGAGGGTTTGACTGTTAGAGGTGTGATGTTAACCTAACAGTATTTTATGGGCCTATCGCTCTATTGAAGAGAGTCGATAAGTTGATTGTGTCGTCAGATGTGTGATGCTAACTTGACAGGTTTGTGGACCTATCTCTCTATTAAAGAGAGTTGATAAGTTAATTTTGTCAGAGGTGTGATATTAACGTGACAGGAAGAATATTACGATCAGGGTAATTTTGAGGACCTATCGCTCTATTAAGGAGAGTCGATAAGTGGATTTTATCAGAGGTGTGAGATTAACATGACAAGAATTTGTTACGATCGGAGCAACCTTGAGGACTTATCATCCTATTGAAGAGGATTGATAAGTTGATTTTGTCAGAGGTTTGGTGTTAACATGATGGGAATTTGTTACGATCGGAGTAACTTTGTGGACTTATCATCCTATTGAAGAGGATTGATAAGTTGATTTGCCAGAGGTGTGATATTAACATGACAAGAGAATGTGTACTTGTGACTTGCACAAGATTTTAAAGACTTAGCGTCTTGCTGGGGAAACTTGCTTGGTGAGTTTATCACCAGAAGCGATGAATTTTGACACTTGTGATTTGAGTAAGATTTTGAAGACTTAGTGTCTTGCTAGGGAAGATTGCGATTTGAGCAATTTCGAGGACCTATCATTCTATTAACAAGGATTAATAAGTTAATTGTCAGAGGTATGTTGTTAACATGACAAATTAGGAGAAATGCAAACTGAATTCATACTCCATGGGGTGATGATCGTTAGAAGTATAATGTTAACTCGATGATGTGAAAGATCCATTACTCTTAATCAAGTGGATTCCAAATAACCAACCCTCAGTCTTGATTAAGACTTAGCAGGGGAAGAAAAAGAGGGGTAGACATGGCACATCACCTAGTGGGCCATTATTTATCAAGTCGGAATAGAGGCACCTCACATGGCAGGCCGCTATCTGAAGAATTTGGCTATCATAGGTAACTATTAACGTGATAGTTTTGTGGACCCGCCATCCTATTAAAGAGGATTAACAGATTAATGGATTATCAGAGGTAGATGTTAACGTGATAGTTTTGGTGGACCCACCATCCTACTTGAATAGGATTGGTGGGGGAATTTGGAGAAAACGAACTATCAGAGGTGTAATTGTTAACTTGATAGTTTTTTTTGGACCCGTCATCCTACTTGAAGAGGATTGGTGGGGGAATTTAGGGGAAATAGACTATCAGAGGTGTAATTGTTAACTTGATAGTTTTGTCAGATTTCATAGTTGACAGAGATATTCTATTGAACATGACAACTCAGAAAATTTATTACTCATAATCTAATAAACTACAAATAAACCAACCCCCAGTCTTGAAAAAGTGTAGGGGAAAAAGGGTAGACATGGCACATCGCCTAATGGGCCATTATCTAACGAGTTTGACTATCAGAGGTAACTGTTAACGTGATAGTTGTTGGACCTACCACCCTACTAAAAAGGATTGGCTTCAATGGCCGTAGTATCTTCCCCTTCTGACTGAGAAGATTGGGCTTGGTCCGATTGCTCAAATTGATCATGCCTACTTTATTCTTCAGCTTTGATCATGGCAATAATCTTTTGAGCCTGTTCGCCTTGAGAGATTAGTTATCTCTAGGAACGGCATTCTGTAACCCTCATTTGTGCTAGAAGGTCGGTCTGCAAATTGTGTCGACAGGTCTCCACTAGTGTAGACTGTATCATACCTGTCGGACATCGCAAAGTCATGTTTCGAAACCTTTTGACGAATGCTTTGACGGACTCCCTCTTCTTCTGCTTAGTGACGAGAAGGGTATGGATAGAGATATCTGTATCATCTTCAAAAGATCTTGACAGGAAGAGTCTCTCTAGATCCGCCCACTTTTGGATACATCCGCTAGGTAGTTTCCTAAACCATTCAAATGCAACTCCCTAGAGGGTTCCAATGAACAATCGAGCCAGTATGGCATCATTTGATATCACATTCCCAGTCTGTGACTTGAAATGATAGATATGTTAATTCAGTGATCCTGTATCGTCAAAATTTCGTAGCGTCGGGACCTCAAATTTTGGAGGATAAGGGGATGTATCCCATTTGGCAGGATAGGGCCCGACAACTCCCTCGTCTTGGTGCTTCTGTGGGCTATAGCATTGAGGTGGGCTTCCAATTCTTCCATTTTAGCAGACTAGAGATTCTGCTCGTTCTCAGTCTCTCTTCCTTCATCAGAGGAAGATTCCAGGTTGTGGGCTTCTTGGTCAGAAGCAGCGTCATCAACCACTTTTCCCTTCTCTTAATTTGCTTGTGTGAAGTCGGGATGAAGACGCTTTTCCTCTCTGGGAAGATTCTTTCCTAAGTGGCGAATTTGTCTTCTAAGAGTTGGTCTTGTCTGTGACGATTTGTGTCAACAGGGCCAGGAGTTCATTGAGGGTCTTCTACTGTGATTTGAGCATGGCATCCTGCTCAGCAACCCTCTTTGAGAGATCTTCAGAATTTTCTGTCATGTGGGCGAAGCTCTCATGTTCGACGAAGGAACTTGATGATTGAGACCCCGTAATGGATGAATGTTCGTCATCGGAATTGGTTCCTCTGGCTAACCTCCAATAGTTGACAGGGGGAATAGCTCCTGTTCGCGTCCAAGTGCGTTGGTAGATTCCTTCAAACTCGTTAGTGATTTCTCTAACAGTCGGTGAACGACTTGTCTCAGAGTCATCGGAACTAGGACCTGAGGCTTTTCCTCTGATGATCACATTGATGGTGACTGCAGGATACTCAGACTCTGGGGACTTCTTCTTGTGTGACCGTCGTCGTTGGTTAGGCAAGGCAACATTCGTCAAATGGTTGAACACCAATGGTTTGGCCACATATGAGCAGTATTGACATCCCGAGATGACCGTAGGAATCAGTCGTTTACATTAGAATGAACGAATGACTTGTTGCATCAGTTTTTCTCTCGATATGAACTCTCTCAAATCTGTTGCAAAGACTTGAGAAGAGTTACTCACGGATTGCAAGGTTTGAATTGGAACCCCCAGTCCAAGATTGGATGGGACTGGATCCTGATGAACATGGATCTTCATAAAATGCCTTGAATCCATGGACTTCTTATATCCGCCCCTCAATCTAGTCACGTTACGCAGAGTATTTGGGGGTCTCGCTGCCCAGTCAGCAAGCCGAGGGTCTAAGGGATGGCGTGCCCCTGACTGAGGGCTTAGAGGGGGTAGACTACCCCCCGACGGGGTATGGGGTAGCGCCCCGAAGCTCCACGGTTTACACCAGGTTTTGTATTAGATTTCGTTACCTGAACGCATGCCTGAGCTCCAAGTGTTGCTGGTGAAACACAGTCCTGAGATCTGCATTTTGCTGATGAAACATAGTCTTGAAATCTGTGTTTTAATTTTGGAACGCACTCCTGAGAGTTGCGTTTTGGTTCTGAAACGCACTCCTGAGAGTTGCATTTAGTTTCTGGAATGCACTCCTGAGAATTGCGTTCACTTTGTGGAACACGCTCCTGAAGGCTGCGTTTTGATTATATAACGTGCCACTGAGGGCTGCGTTTGGCATAAGCTAAGCCCACTCCTTCGGAGGAGGGGCTGTTCGATTGATTTTGGCTAAAGGAGAGGGCTTCCTTCGGCATAGGAGCAACAATTGGAACTTTAATTTCTTGAAAACTTTACGGATCTTACGCATAACCTTGGGGCTAAGAAATCCGAAGGAGAGTAATTCCTCATACTTGGCTTGATCAAACTCGATGATCAGAGTTTCAACAGTTGTTCCAGCGAGATTGACGTTATATTGTACCACCACTTCTTCATCAGTGAAGCTTGTCCCCAGCGGAGTCGCCATCTTTTGTTTGGTGAAAAATTTATAGTAAAAAGAAAATTGAAAGAAATATATTCGATTTGTATTCTCTCAATCTCAATTACAATTTGGATTTCTGATTACAAAAGAGAGGAGAATTGATCTGAATTCTCCCATTTGTTTAATTCTGGGTTCTTCATGGTGGCGATGAAGTGCTTCCTTCGAATGCTCGCATCGAATTTGCTCTCCGTTGAAAGTCCACACGTATCAATTCACTGGAATAACTAACTTGTGTGATAAGTTTGATTAAGAACTCTTAACGAGTTTTAGCACTCAGAACGAGTTAAAACTCTGTTGAACAGAGTTGTTTTAACCGAATAATCGGTTAATAAGCCAAGTGGATTTGTTGTTGCTGAAGTTGAGACAACAAATCTTCGTGTCTGCTCGATGCTGAAAACATAGGGGCCGCTTGCCTTTCGTCCGCTGCGGGTTGGAAACGCGGGGTTGCCTGCATTACAAGAATCGAAACGCAAAGGTGAGCTCTGCATTCAAAAGGGGCTAGTGACTTGTAATCCTCTTCTACAAAGTGTTGCAAAGACCATTGTTCAGTAATCTTCGCTTTAGCTGTCTTGAGGTGTGAAAGTCGTTAGATTGTAACTCTCACAGTTGATGGTAAATGCCACTGAATAGAGTTTTCATCAGTCGTCGGAAGGGTCATTGAATTGTAACTCCTCTCGATCTATGTAAAAAGTCCTCCATTTGCAGCTTTTATTTATTGACATGAAAGTCGTCTGATTGTAACCTTCTTAGTCAAGACTGTTAGTTGAGGTTTGACAGAGATCAACTATCTATTGTGATTTTTAGACAGCCTACAGTTAGATTGGCATAAAAGAGATAAACAAGTTCAAGACAATATGGTACTTTATTTTTGTGAGAGAGAATGTCATCTAGTCCTATATTATGAAAATATGTATGAATTTGATAGCAAGAGAGATCCTCAAAATTAACTAATCTACTAGGAATAATTTTTAATTTGCAGATATTACGATATTTGTCAAGCAAGGTAACATTTCAAAGATATTTTTCATAGGGAACAAGTTCAGGAAAGCTACCCTTACCGACTCTAGCACGCTTTGGCACAGACATGAAGACGAGGGTAAATAAATCTGAGCAACCCTAATAATGGAAACAAAAATTGATTATGAAACCCTAGGTGAGAAATAAAGGCAACTAGAGAGAGAGAGAGTTATACTGAAAAATGGATTAGGAAATTGACTTGAGGAGGAGCTTGGTAGTAGCAAACTTCCTCAAGGTGGCAGCTAGGTTGGTCAACTGGCGAAGTAGCACCGGTTGACTGAAGAAGAACTGGAGCTAGGGTTTTTAGAAGGGGATTGGCTGAATTTTGAAGATGAAGGGATTTGAGAAGGTTTGATCACACATATATGAGATTAGGAACGGCCAAAATTGATTTGATCATTAAGACAATGGCTAGGATTAGAAGATAGGGCAAACCAGTTCTAAATGAGTCGGGTCTGAAAGATAACACATCCAAAAACAGAGAAACCAGAATCTAGAAAAAAACTTTCTGTACGGTCAACCGGTTGTAATGGGTCAGTCGACCGATGATTTGCCTAAACACCTTGTTGTATGTGAATAGAACTAAAAACTTGAAATGTTTAAGTTATTATTTATTATTATGTTCAATAATGATCACATCGATAAAAACCTTTCAAAAATAGTAAGAAAACATTTTCTTTCATATAATTTGCAAGAGTATTCATAATTTATTTAACAAAAACAAATTTAAACACAATTTGTCTTTTTAAAACACATGAAAACACAAAATGCAAAAATTCTTAAAATTTAAAATCAAAAACATTTTGGTACCCAAACACTCTTGGTACCGAAATGCTTAGCGATATGACCCCTATCATTTAAGCTCAATATCCTTGGGTTATGATTCTATTTGGGCGCATTTGGTGTACGGACATGGTCATAACAAAATACATGCAAATGACCTTTTCGATTACAATATTTACAATGAAAGAGGCACACTTATTTTTGTTGACCTTATGGTTGTGCATGGGAATCATTTGCAAACATAGATGGTCTTTTAAAACCATTTTGCAAATGAGAAATTATTTTCAAATCAAAATAAAATTTGGTCAAATGACCAAAACAACCACAATAATCACAATTTATACACATGATCATGCTTATGATATACTTTGTGTGCATGTGTATGTGCATGTTGTGATGAAGCTTGATGGGATGCACAAGTAGCAACATTGTTAGACTTTATGGATTTTTGTGCATTATAATAAAATTTAGCAAGATGACCTTTACGACCGCAAATAGAGCATTTATAAACTTTGTTATACATGTGTGCAGAGTGTGTTGGTTTCTTGGAAGAATTTACACGGGACTTTACACACAAATCCACAAGCTTTTTATTATTTGCAATACATGTTTTCAATGTTGAATCTAAAGATGATATGCAATTATTAACATGATTCAACTCATTTATTTGTACAAATGTATTGTTATTAGAAGTAGAACATGTATGATTATTCTTAAGAGAATTAAATTCATTTCTAACATTTTTTTACCTCTAATATGATATTGTTTTTCTCATGAGATAAACTAGCAATATTAATTTTTAGATTTTCATTGCTTTCTTTAAGATTAACATTTCCATTAGCAATGATATCAAACTTAGATGCTAGTGTTTCATGATCGGATTTCAAATTTACATGCTTGCTTTTTAAATCAACAAAATTATGGTTCAATTTCTTATAGACATGCATTAATTTCTCATACGCACAAGTGAGTTCATCAATAGTTAAATTACTTTCGGAATCGTACTCGCATACCTCACTAGGGCTATCGCATAGTGGCCGTGTGCACGATGAGGGTCCAATTGAACTTGAAGTGGAATCCGCCAAAGCTCATTGGATCTCCTCCAAATTTCCTTAATGGTGCTTCTATGAATTTCCACAATATGTAAGCACTATCAAATGAATCAAGCTTGTTAGATATCGATGAGTCAAAAGCATTAAGCAAAAACTCTAACAACAGCTTGTTCATCATAAACATTTTCTTATCATGTTTACTCCACTTGGATCTTTCCGTTATGGGTACAATATAAGCACAATCAATTATTTTCCACAAATCAAAATGTCTAGATCTAATAAAAAGTTTAAACCTAACACACAATTGAGCATAGAGAATTTTTTAAATTCTAGGAGCAATATTAATGATATAACCTAAGCTAGGTGCATCGTGCATATCCATGATATATTATGCAAGCAATATGAAAATAATCTCAAAACTAGATTAGCAAAAATACAAAGCGAGGATCTTTAAGTTAAGCCACAAATCAAAGAGCACCAAGCTCTGATACCAAATGAAATTACCCTAGAGGTGGGAGGGTGAATAGGGTGTTTGCTAATCTAATCCGATATTAATGCCAAAATAAAACTTACTAACAGTTTATTCTTGCAATTGAGATATTTAACAAGTTATGAGCAATACTATGTAATTATGCAAAGGGCGAAATAAACATGAACAAAATATGCAAATGAGATAGTGCGCAAAAGACAAACACAAACAAACAATGTGATCATGGAGTTCAGTCACCCTCGACCTATGTCTCCGCTCCTCACCCTCGAGGAGAATCTCCTCTATCTCAAAAGATAACTACACAATCGGTTTTCAACACTCATCGATAAACATTTACAACTCACACAATTATAATCACACAATACACCCTCTAAGTGTTGGCCTCTCACGTGTCACCTTCCCTAAGTACTTGGATTTACCACCTCTCCCTAGGGTTTACTACCGACACCACTCCTTTTGGAATTGATCCAGTCTCTCACCAACACTCCTCTCGGTGTCCTTGTGTATTATAATGTGATCTCATAATGAAAGCTCAAATATAAGATTTGTTCTCTAATATTGAATGAGAACGAAAGTGTAAGCTCACTTAACTAATCACACTCACAACCCAAGTATACTATATGTGAAAAATACTTAAGCTCAATATGTGTGTGTGTGTGAAACAATAAGTACAATGAAATTTAAACCCAAATTTATCTAGCAATAAAACATGAAAAACAATAATAATAAATTTTTTAGAAGAAAGAAGTTTAGAAAACTTCACCGATAAACAAGAGAGGTGCAAATTTGAGGTAGAAATCTCCAATTTTGTTGTAGCACTTCTTCTCTTATAAACACAAACAAAACACTTTAAATGTATTTTGAACCCCTTTGGAAACTTGAAAAACTTGATCTAAACTTTTTTTTCTTAAAAAATTGCAAATGAAATCAGAATGGTATATATATGCTCTCACTACAACAACCCAAGCATGAAAAATGAGGTAAAAACCAATAAAAAACAAAGTCTGGAAAAATAGTTGTTTTTCTAACGATCATATGTTCGGTCGACCGGTAGACATGTGTGTTTGGTGGAAAATTTGTAATAAGAAAATGTAAGAATTGGATGTTTTATTCCCTCTAACTGCTTAGAAAAAGAATGTTTATAACTCTCTCAATCTCTGATTACAATTTGAATTTCCTGATTACAAAAGAGAAGAAGATCGACGGAGATCCTCCCATTTATTTAAGTCTGGGTTCTTTACGGTGACGATGGAATGCCTCTCTTGAATGCTCATGTCGAGTTTGTTTTTCATTGACGATCCAACATTTCTATTCACTGGAATGTGGTTGATTCCTCTTGATTAATATCGAGGATAACTTGCATGATAAGTTTGAAATTAACTCTTGACGAGTTAATAACTCAGTGCGAGTTTTAGAAGAACTTACAGAGAAAGTTTTGAACTCTGATCGAGTTAAAGAACTCTGAACAAGTTTAGAAGAATTTACAAAGCAAGTTTTGAACTATGATCGAGTTGAGAAGAACTCTTAGAAAGAGTTCACAAGCTAAGCCGAGTAATCTCAAAGGCTTCAATAAAAGCCTTCCAAGATGACTCAAGAGTTTCTTCAAGTTACTGATCTCCAAAGCTCCAAGAAGATCTGAAGAAGCCGAGCCGATCTCCCAAAAGTTAGATCCGAAAGATGATCTTCAAATCCAAAAGATGATTATCAAGATCCGATCTGCCAAAAAGCCAGCGATCCCCAAAAGAGAGACCCGAACTCAGTTGAGTTTATCCATATTTATAGGGAGATTAAAGGGTGTAACTTCCCCCTTAATCTGCTCCTAAGTGGGGCGGAAGAAATCCCTCTAATCATGGGGGAAAAACGCTTTATGGAACCGTTCAGTTCAAGCATAAAAGAGTCAAACGCCAAAAATGACGTTCTGGGCCCGAACTCTGTGTTTTAGACTTAAAACATAGAGTTTGGCCTATTTTGATGGCTGAGAACGCACAAGTCGTGCTGTGTTTTGATGTTGAAACGCAGGTTCGACCCGTGCGTTTTGATGTTGCAACGCGGGTCTGACCCATACGTTTTGATGTTGCAACGCAGGTCCGACCCGTACGTTTTGTTCTAGGAATGCGGCCACGAGCTCTGTGTCTGGACTTGAACGCTGGGGATGAACCCTGCATTTTGATATTATAACACAGGGATGACCTTTGCATTTTGATGTTACAACACATGGATGACCTCTGTGTTTTGAGGTTGTAACACAGGGAGGACCTCTGTGTTTTGAGGTTGTAACGCAGGGAGGACCTCTGTGTTTTGAGTTTGAGACACAGAGGTGAGCTTTGCGCCTTGATTTGAAGAGACCATCAATATTTATAGTCTCTTTTTCTAGAGCGTTGCAAAGATCATCATCTTGTAACCTTCATCTTGGCTCATTGAAAATATAAAAATCGTCAGATTGTAACTCCCGATGTTGATTGTGAAGGCTGTTGATTAGAGTTTTCATCAGTTGTTGTGAAGATTGTCAGATTATAACATTCATCGATCTACGTGAAAGTCTTCAAATTGTAACATTCTGAAAGTCGTCAGATTATAACTTCCATCATCGGTGTTTGATAGGGATAAGCTATCTGTAGTAATTTTTAGATAGCCTACAGAACCCTCTCCAAAGTTTTCGAAAGTTCGCGGTTGACTGGGACGAATTTTCGGAATACTTTGCTACAGAACCCTCTCCAAAGTTTTCGAAAGTTCGCGGTTGACTGGGACGAATTTTCGGAATACTTTGGACCTCAACTCTGATCTCCAAAGTTTTCGAAAGTTCGCGGTTGACTGGGACGAATTTTCGGAATACTTTGGACCTCAACTCTGATCTTGGAGCTGTTGATTCCTTGTCATAAAGGAGTTGTTCTCTACACCCGCTTTGAAGGCATCTTAGTTGAAGGGTTTTGCCACATCGGACCTGTATGAGGATGAGTTTCAAGGAGAAACTGTAGTGACGGTACAAGCTACTCATGAGCAGAAGACCTCAAACATCACGTCACAGCTCACATCCATTCAGCTAATGGGCCCGTGAACATTTATAGGATTTTTGGCAAACCCTCAGCTATCAACGGATATGATAAACCTTTACCAACTACCGTTTGAGTCGGGCTAGCATGCATGTGGATTGTCTAAATCCGTTCCACATGTAACGTTATGCTAAAAGAATGAACTCTCTTAGACTTAGTGCTATGATTTTGTATACATAGACTTTGTCGTTTTCACGGGAAAAGACTAACCGACAACGCGTGTTAGGCGTAGACTTATCTCTAATTAGGGATCAAGATAAAGTCCCCCAGATATAGATTTTGGTGTCTTTTTCGCGGCAAAAGACTAACCGGTAACGCGTGTTAGGCGTAGACTTATCTCTAATTAGGGATCAAGATAAAGTCCCCCATACATAAAAGGCATGGATTTTTAGTGCTATGATATTGAATGCGTGGACTTCGCCATTATTATGGGAATAGGCCACTCGGTAGCATGTGTTAGATGCAGACTTATCTCTATTTAAAGATTGAGATAAAATCCTCCATGCGTGTAAGGCATGGATTTCGACATTATTAATAACAACCTGCTACGATATTGAATATGTGGGCTTTGCTATTTTTACGGGAATGTGCTACCCGACAAAGCGTGTTAGGCATAGGCTTATCTCTATTTAGGGATCAAGATAAAGTCCCCCAGGCATGAATCCTTGTGTCTTTTTCATGGTGAAAGATAACCGGCAACGCGTGTTAGACGCAAACGTATCTCTATTTAGGAGTCAAGATAAAGTTCTCCATACGTGAAAGGCATGGATTTTTTATACTACGATGTTGAATACGTAGACTTTTGTCATTGTTTTTTCTGTGTTATGTTTTCACTTGAAACACTGAAAGAAAGTTGGAAGTGCTAGAGGTGTAGTATTAGCTAAGCATGAATTTTTACTTAGAGTAAAATTCAGAAATTTTCTTGGTTATCACTAGGATAATTCTATAAAATCTTTAATCCATTGGGGATTTTATAATGAAAACTTACTATTCTTATCGAAAAATAATTAACAAGTTCATTGGGGGTTTTGACTGTTAAAGGTATGATGTTAACCTAACAGTATTTTATGGGCCTATCGCTCTATTGAAGAGAGTCAATAAGTTGGTTTAGTCGTAAGGTGTGATGTTAACTTGACTGGTTTGTGGACCTATCGCTCTATTGAGGAGAGTCGATAAGTGGATTGTGTCGTTAGAGGTGTGATGTTAACTTGACGAATTTATAGACCTATCACTCTATTGAAGAGAGTCGATAAGCTGATTTGGTCGTCAGAGGTGTAATGTTAACGTGATGGGAAAAATGTTGCGATCGGAGCAACTTTAAGGACTTATAATCCTATTGAAGAGGACTGATAAGTTGATTGGTCGTCAGAGATGTGATGTTAACTTGACGGGATTGTGGACCTATCGCTCTATTGAAGAGAGTTGATAAGTTGATTGTATCGTCAGAGGTGTGATGTTAACTTGACAGGTTTGTAGACCTATCGCTCTATTAAAAGGAGTCGATAAGTTGATTGTGTCGTCAGAGGTGTGATGTTAACTTGACGGGTTTGTGGACCTATCGCTCTATTGAAGAGAGTCGATAAGTTGATTGTGTCGTCAGAGGTGTGATGTTAACTTGATGGATTTGTGGACCTATCGCTCTATTAAAGAGAGTTGATAAGTTGATTATGTCGTCAGAGGTGTGATGTTAACTTGACAGGAATGTGTTGTGATTGGAGCAATTTTGTAGACTTATCATCCTATTAACGAGGATTGATAAGTGGATTGTCGGAGGTATGATGTTAACATGATAGGAATTTATACTTGTGATTTGAATAAGATTTTGAAGACTTAGTGTCTTGCTGGGGAAGATTGCGATTTGAGAAATTTTGAGGACCTATCATCCTATTAAAGAGGATTGATAAATTGATTGTCAGAGGTGTATTATTAACGTGATAAATTAGGAGTGATGCAAACTAAATTCATACTCCATGAGGGTGATGATCGTTAGAAGTATAATGTTAACTCGACGATGTGAAAGATTCGTTACTCTTAATCTAGTGGATTTCAAGTAACCAACCCCCAGTCTTGATTAAGACTTAGCAGGGGAAGAAAAAAGGGTAGACATGGCATATCGCCTTGTGGGTCACTATCCATCAAGTTGGAATAGAGGCCCATCACCTGGTAGGTTATTATCTCACGATTTTGACTATCAGAGGTAACTGTTAACGTGATAGTTTTGGTAGACCCATCATCCTACTGAAGAGGATTGGTGGGGGAATTTGGAGAAAATGGACTATTAGAGATGATCATAAACATGATAGTTTTGGTGGACCCACCATCCTACTTGAAGAGGATTGGTGAGGGAATTCGGGGGAAATAGACTATCAGAGGTGTATTGTTAACTTGATAGTTTTGGTAGATTTTGTAGTTAATTAACAGAGGTATTCTATTAAACATGACAACTCAGAAAATTTATTACTCATAATCCAATAAACTACAAATAAACCAACCCCCAGTCTTGAACAAGTGTAGGAGGGAAAAAGGGTAGAAATGGCACATCGCCTAGTGGGCCACTATCTAACACGTTTAACTATCAGAGGTAACTATTAACGTGATAGTTGTTGAACCCGCCATTCTATTGAAGAGGATTGACTTCAGTGGCCGTAGTATCTTCCCCGATAGTTGTTGAACCCGCCATTCTATTGAAGAGGATTGACTTCAGTGGCCGTAGTATCTTCCCCTTCTGACTTAGAAGATTGGGCTTGGTCCGATTGCTCAGGTTGAACCTGTCTATTTTGTTCTTCAGCTTTGATCCTGACAATAACCTTTTGAGCCTGTTCGCCTTGAGAGATTAGTTGTCTCCAGGAATGGTATTCTGCAACCCTCATTTGTACTAGAAGGTTAGTCTGTAAGTTATATCGATAGGTCTCCACTAAGGTAGACTGTGTCATACCTGACGAACATCGAAGAGCCATGCTTCGGAACCTCTTGACGAAGGCTTTGACGGACTCTCTCTTCTTCTGTTTAGTGACGAAAAGGGTATAGATGAAGACTTCTGTATCCTCTTCAAAGAATCTTAACAGGAAGAGTCTCTCTAGATCTGCCCACTTTTGGATACATCCCGCAGGCAGTTTTCTAAACCATTCAAAGGCAACTCCCTTGAGGGTGCCAATGAACAATCGAGCTAGTATGGTGTCGTTTGATATCACATTCCCAGTCTGTAACTTAAAATGATAGATGTGTTGGTTCGGTGATCCCGTGTCGTCAAAAGTTTG
Organism: Asparagus officinalis; assembly: GCF_001876935.1. NCBI lineage: Eukaryota > Viridiplantae > Streptophyta > Magnoliopsida > Asparagales > Asparagaceae > Asparagus > Asparagus officinalis. The sequence continues at coordinate 30,727,702 of NC_033795.1, forward strand.
TAGCGTCAGGACCTCAAACTTTGGAAGATAAGGGGTTGCATCCCATTCAGCAG
>NC_033795.1:30727765-30747111 GCF_001876935.1 Asparagus officinalis
ACTCCCTCATCGTGGAGCTCGCTTATGTGGGTTATTAAGGCAGGCTTCTAATTCCTCGATTTTAGCCGACTGAGGATTTTGCCCATTCTCAGCTTCTTCTTCAGAGGATGATTCTTCGTGATGAGTTTCTTGCTCAGCAGTCTCATTCACTCTTTGTTTCTCCTTCGATATGGATGATCCTCCTTTCTGGGAGGATTCCTGCCGAGGTTACGACTCAATTTTTTGGAAATTGGCTCTATTGGCAATGATATGAGCCATCATATCCTGAAGTTGATTAATAGTTTCCTGTTGTGCTCGGAGCATGGCCTCCTACTCAGCAACCCTCTTTGAGACATCTTCAGAATTTTCTGCCATGTAGGCGAAGCTTTTATGTCCAATGAAAGAGATTGATGATTGGGACTCCGCAATGGCTGAGTGTTCATCATTGGAATTGGTTCCTCTAGCTAACCTTCGATAGTTAACCGGAGGAATGGCTCATGTTCGCGTCCGAGTACGTTGATAGATTCCTTCAAACTCGTTAGTAATTTCTCTGATGCTTGGAGAACGAACCGTCTCTGACTTATCAAAACTAGGGACTGACGACTTCCCTCTACCGATCATATTGATAGTTACTCCAGGATACTCGGTCTCTGAAAACTTCTTCTTGTAATGACGTCGCCACTTGCTTGATCGAGCAACGCTCGTCAATCAGTCTAACAGTGATCGCCTAGGCACAGATGCGCAACAGTGGCATTTCGAGAGGGCTGTAGAAATAAGCCGCCCACATTGACATGAATGAGCTGTTTGTTACACAGGTCTTCCGCTCGACAACAATTCCTGTAAGTCAAAAATTTGGGATGAATCTCTCACAAAGCGTGAGGATGGAGATAGAACCCCCTACCCGTTAATGGGTAGGACTAGTTCTTGTTTAACATGGATCTTGAATCCATGTTGATCTTTTTGACCAAGACGAATCGTATCGCGTTCCGAAGAAGGAACACGAGGGTCGTGTTTAGCTTGATTAACGCTAGACTGAAGTTTGTGTTTTGCTGGTGAAACGCAGTCTTGCAGTATGCGTTTTGGTTCTGAATCGTATTCTTGAGCGTTACGTTCAGTTTGTGGAATACACTCCTGAGAGTTGCATTTTGAAATTAAAACTGATAATCACATTTTATTATAATTTTATACCCTTATTATCTATTTTATATGAATAAATATGCCATTAATAATTATTTTTATCTTTAATTGCAGGTTAATGAAGAATAAAACCCAAGATCTCTTATCTTAACAAAAACTCATGAATTAAATGAAGAACACAAGCAAGAGCCAAAAAGCCCGAGCCCAGAATCAAGCCGAGTAGCCTGTAGAAGCCGGAGAAAATAAAAAAATTAAATATGAAAAAAAATGTATTCAAGATAGTTGGCCGCAAAGAAACAACGATATCTCTCAATCTGGAAGGCGGAATTTAACATATAATATATAAAAATCGCCTATCTCAACGAGACGAAGCCAACCGTGAAGTCAGAATTTTTATTGGAGCATCGATGCCTGTATCGATGCGAAGTAATCCAGAATTCATCAACGGCCGAAATTGCATTCTTGGGGCTCAAGTTTGATCCAAGGGCTCTCATTCACTGATGTTTACTATAAATAGGGGTTGAGAGTGAGGGGTTATAGGTGTAAAAATTTTTGTAACTCCTTTTGGAGAGGACGACTACTCTAAATTGAGAAGGCCTTCCAAATTTGTAACTTTTTGTTACAATTAATAAAATAATTTTTTTCACCACTTTAAATTTTTCTCTTCTTCTCTTTGTTGGATGATGAATATGAAGATGAAGATGAATATGGAGATTAATTTGAAGGTTTGTTTTTCTTATTTCTCTTTTATTGCTTATTAGTTTAGATTTATTTTCATGCTTGTAATTAGATTTTATTTTCTTGTTTAAATAGCTAAGAGGATAGAACCCTCTTGCCTTAGATTTATTTCATGCTTATAGATTAGATTTATTTCATGCTTGTAAGGGAGATTTATTTTCTTGTATTTAATTCTTGCAATTTATTTTATAGTTTAGATTTTATAATTTATTTTATAGTTAGATTTTAATTTCTTGTACTATTCACCTTGAGGCTAGAACTCTCTTGGGTTTAGTTTTTATTTTTGTTTGTTTTTATTTTCTTTGATTCGCCTTTAGGTTAGAACCCTCTAGAGAATCACCCTTTTCAAAGAAGTGAGTTCAATTTTAGATTACTCATATCTTTAATTGAATCAACCATCTATAATTTCTTGCATTTTCTTTTTATTCTTAATTCTCCTTTTTGATTCTTGATTTTATTCATCTTTCTTTGTGAAAAGCATTCATTCTTTGTCACATCCACTTTCACTTACATTTCGTGATGAAGATGAAGATGAAGATGGAGATTAATTTGAAGGTTTGTTTTTCTTATTTCTCTTTTATTGCTTATTAGTTTAGATTTATTTTCATGCTTGTAATTAGATTTTATTTTCTTGTTTAAATAGTCAAGAGGCTAGAACCCTCTTACCTTAGATTTATTTCATGCTTATAGATTAGATTTATTTCATGCTTATAAAGGAGATTTATTTTCTTGTATTTAATTCTTACAATTTATTTTATAGTTTAGATTTTACAATTTATTTTGTAGTTAGATTTTAATTTCTTGCACTATTCACCTTGAGGCTAGAACCCTCTTGGGTTTAGTTTTTCTTTTTGTTTGTTTTTATTTTCTTTGATTCGCCTTTAGGCTAGAACCCTCTAGGGAATCACCATTTTCAAAGAAGTGGGTTCAATTTTAGATTACTCATATCTTTAATTGAATCCACCATCTTTAATTTCTTGTATTTTCTTTTTATTCTTAATTCTCCTTTTTGATTCTTGATTTTATTCATCTTTCTCTTTAATTTCTTGTATTTTCTTTTTATTCTTAATTCTCCTTTTTGATTCTTGATTTTATTCATCTTTCTTTGTGAAAATCATTCATTCTTTGTCACATCCACTTTCACTTACATTTCGTGATGAAGATGGAGATTAATTTGAAGGTTTGTTTTTCTTATTTTTCTTTTATTGCTTATTAGTTTAGATTTATTTTCATGCTTGTAATTAGATTTTATTTTCTTGTTTTAATAGCCAAGAGGCTAGAACCCTCTTGCCTTAGATTTATTTCATGCTTATAGATTAGATTTATTTCATGCTTATAAATAAGATTTATTTTCTTGTATTTAATTCTTACAATTTATTTTATAGTTTAGATTTTACAATTTATTTTGTAGTTAGATTTTAATTTTTTGTACTATTCACCTTGAGGCTAGAACCCTCTTGGGTTTAGTTTTTCTTTTTGTTTATTTTTATTTTCTTTAATTCGCTTTTAGGCTAGAATCCTCTAGGGAATCACCCTTTTCAAAGAAGTGGGTTCAATTTTAGATTACTTATATCTTTAATTGAATCCACCATCTTTAATTTCTTGCATTTTCTTTTTGTTCTTAATTCTCCTTTTTGATTCTTGGTTTTATTCATCTTTCTTTGTGAAAATCATTCATTCTTTGTCACATCCACTTTCACTTATATTTCGTGCCGATTTACACACTATCACTTTCATTCTCTCCATCTCTCCACAATCATACTTATTCTTCACTCTTATTTGTCACGCACACAACATAAGAACCAATTTATATTTTCTCCTATAAAACACCTTCCTCGTGGGATCGATAACTTTTTATACTATAACTTAACACGGTTGTGCACTTGTAACTTTTTTGGTACATGTTTACGCCACATCAAGTTTTTGGCGTCGTAGTCGGGGAAGGTGCTTAAATAGGTTTTAATTATTTTGGTTCTTTAACTTGTGTGTTTATTGTGAAGGAAATGCTTGGAGCTTGAAGATCGTGGATTGGAGAACTAGGATTTGAAGATTTGCTTGTAGGTAATTCTTCTTTCTAGAATTTTTAATTCCACCCTTTAGCTAATTCTTCACAATTAGAGATAATTAGGACTTAAAAAAAAGATTTTATTTTTGTTGACCATAATAAAATTCACCCTCCACTTTGATATTTACTAACAAGATAATAAATTCAAATAATTTCCTCCTTCTCATTTATTTGATTGTTAACCATAATTAAAAAAAGATTTTTTTTCTTTTCCATCCTTTTTAGTTGCTTTTAATTCATAGGGTTGTATTTCATATTGTTAGTAGGAATTCACCAAGTGATTTGAGCATCTTGATTTGGCACACACTTAAAAATATTTTTAAGGGCAAAACCCCATATTCAAGATAAAGTGAAAGATTTCATCACCCTTCCCTTAGCTCAAAAATCACTAATTCCTCACTACACCACCCAAGCCTAATAAAACTCATTAGATGTTGGCCTTAAGGATTCGAGCTCAATAAGGAACAAAGAATCCTTAAGTGAACCGGTTTAAGTTTTCTTGGATTAGTTGGTGTCTAAGGCAAGGTTTAGGGGTTACGTAAAGCGTTCCGCAAGGAACGAGGTACTTAATTGATCTCTGATCACCCTCTAGTACTATCCTTACCTGGCTAACTATCCGGATAAAACTTTAATCTTTTCACTTTAGGAGTTTTTGGTTAGGAGCTAGTCTAGTTGAGTTAAGCTTAACCCTAGAGTTAGAGTGATTGAAAAGTGATTGATTTTGATTTTTTAGTTAGGATTTTCCTCTTTTTCCATTCTCTCCTCATTAAAAAAAACTAACTTTTATAAAAAAAAGTATAAAAAGAAATAGTTTTGGTGTATGCAACCTTGGGTTAGGGATAATTCTCATCGTTTAATTTGTTTTGAACCAATCATAGAATTTGCGTATCCTAATCCACCCGTTCTTCAAGATATGTGCTATCCCATTAGGAATGCAATCCCCTCTTGCATTAGGCTCCCCGAAACAAATGGAATAAGTTTTGAGCTTAGACCGCAATACATAAACATGCTTCCCAAATTCCTTGGTAATGAAACAGAAGACGCATATATTTTTATTTCGGAATTTGAGGGAATTAACAGAAGATGCGATCAAACTCAGATTTATTCCATTTGCTCTCAAAGACAAAGCAAAAAAATGACTGTACAGCTTACCCGTAAATTCCATCACTACTTGGGAGGAATTTATCACTGTTTTTCTTAAAAAAAAATTCCTATCCATAAAATGGTGAAGCTAAGAAACAGCATCAAACTTAGATTTTTACTTGCCAAATTTTATAAAAATATAGTCACTTGCCAAATTGATAGAGTTATGTAATAATTGATTTATTTGATAAATTTTAAATTTTCTAATCTCTAATTTGTTATTTACTCAAGTTTACCTTTTATGATAACTCTAAATAAATTTCTTAAGAAATGATTTTCAAAGTAGTATACTTCACTTAAGCCTTAACTTAGATTTTTATTTAAAATAATGGAATTTATGCATGCTTAGCTTAGAGTTAAAAATAATTTTTCAAAGTGTCTTGACTTACATATTTTTCAGAATATATATACATATACATATAAAAAATTACAAAAAAAGAGTGCGAAAAATGGGCACCAAAAGAAAAGAAAAAAAACTCTTAAATTCAAGGTGATTCTATCTTATAAAGCCTAAGCTGACCGAGTAATTAAGCCTAAGGAATATTTTCATACTTAATGACCTAAGCCCAATTGGATTGGGATCCATTGGCCCAAAACTCGTTAAATGGTTACTTAGAAAGCCCGTTAAAGTAGAAAAAAATCACCAAGGAAGAAAGAGTTAAAAAAATAAAAATAAAATACTAATAAATGTTTTATATACAGTTATATTTGTATATATGGTCTTGGAAAATATTTTTGATCAAGCAACTTGAATATTATTTTAAACAAAGAGTTAGCATATTCTTTTCAAAACTTTTAAATTAAATTTCTAAGTTTGGCTTGGTTTTGTATTGCTATAATGAGAAGATTTTTTAGGAAATTTACCTTAAAGTTATTTATAAAAACGTTTTCTTAAGTGATAACTAGCTTCAATTAGATTGTCTAAAGTTATCAAGTGAATTTAGTTATTCATTGACTTCTTTAATTTGGCAAGTCGACCGAATTTTGTGGGTATATTCAGTGCAAACCCTCACGAGACTACAACTCGTCCACTAGGGTAACCTAGGGGTTTAAAGGCTTGTTGTATGCGCTAAATACAACCGCGATTCCTGCGAAAGTGAGTTAGGTTTTCTTTTAGTTTTTTTTCTTTGCTAGAGGACTAGCAAAAGTTTAGGTGTGGGGGTATTTGATAATCATATTTTATTATAATTTTATACCCTTATTATCTATTTTATATGAATAAATATGCCATTAATAATTGTTTTTATCTTTAATTACAGGTTAATGAAGAATAAAGCCCAAGATCTCTTATCTCAATAAAAACTCATGAATTAAATAAAGAACACAAGCAAGAGCCAAAAAGTCCGAGCCCAGAATCAAGCCGAGTAGCCTGTAGAAGCCGGAGAAAATAAAAAAATTAAATATGAAAAACATGTATTCAAGATAGTTGGCCGCAAAGAAACGACGATATCTCCCAATTCGGAAGGCGGAATTTAACATATAATATATGAAAATCGCCTATCTCGACGAAACGAAGCCAACCGTGAAGTCAAAATTTTTATTGGAGCATTGATGCTGACATCGATGCGGGCATCGATGCCTGTATTGATGCGGGCATCGATGCCTGTATCGATGCGAAGTCATCCAGAATTCATCAACGGCCGAAATTGCATCCTTAGGGCTCAAGTTTGATCCAAGGGCTCTCATTCACTAATGTTTACTATAAATAGGGGTTGAGAATGAGGGGTTATAGGTGTGAAAATTTTTATAACTCCTTTTGGAGAGGAGGGCTACTCTTAATTAAGAAGGTCTTCCAAATTTGTAACTTTTTATTATAATTAATAAAATAATTTTTTCACCACTTTAAATTTTTCTCTTTTTCTTTTTGTTAGATGATGAAGATGAAAATGAAGATGGAGATTAATTTGAAGGTTTATTTTTCTTATTTATCTTTTATTGCTTATTAGTTTATATTTATTTTCATGCTTATAATTAGATTTTATTTTCTTGTTTAAATAGCCAAGAGGCTAGAACCCTCTTGCCTTAGATTTATTTCATGCTTATAGATTAGATTTATTTCATGCTTATAAAGGAGATTTATTTTCTTGTATTTAATTCTTATAATTTATTTTATAGTTTAGATTTTACAATTTATTTTGTAGTTAGATTTTAATTTCTTGTACTATTCACCTTGAGGCTAGAACCCTCTTGGGTTTAGTTTTTCTTTTTGTTTATTTTTATTTTCTTTGATTCGCTTTTAGGCTAGAATCCTCTAGGGAATCACCCTTTTCAAAGAAGTGAGTTTAATTTTAAATTACTCATATCTTTAATTGAATCCACCATCTTTAATTTCTTATATTTTCTTTTTATTCTTAATTCTCCTTTTTGATTCTTGATTTTATTCATCCTTTTTTGTGAAAATCATTCATTTTTTATCACATCCACTTTTACTTACATTTCGTGCCGATTTACACACTATCACTTTCATTCTCTCCATCTCTCCACAATCACACTTATTCTTCACTCATATTTGTCACGCACACAACATAAGAACTAATTTATATTTTCTCCTATAAAACACCTTTCTCGTGGGATCGATAAATTTTTATACTATAACTTGACACGGTTGTGCACTTGCAACGTTTTTGGTACATGTTTATGCACATCAGAAACGCATTCATGAGAACTGCGTTTAGGTGTTAAAATGCGTCCCGGAGGACTGCGTTTTGTTTCCGAAACGTGCCCTTGAGGGCTATGTTTTCAGTTGATTATGTGTGGCTCATACTTAGGCTCGTTAACGCGATTTCTGCTCTCTGAAGCAGAAACGCAGAGTTCGTGTTGAGGCTCACAAACGCATAGCTCACGTTGATTGGAGGATCGCCTCTCTCAGAGTTGTGCCTGTCATCGGGATCTTCTCCTTCGTCGAGCGACATTCTTCTTGGTCTGTTTTAAGGCTTTTGTAGTGATGTCATCAGCGTTGATGGAGTTGGCCGCCACAATGGGCCTTTTGTGACCCGATACATGTCTCTTTGGTACGAATGCAGAACCTTCAACTCGGTGGATGAGTTTGGCAGAAGCTGAGCCCATTCCTTTAGAGGAGGGGCTGTTCGAGCAATCTTGGCTAAAGGAGAGGGCTTCCTTCGGTATAGGAGCAACAATTGAAGCTTTAGTCTCCTTGGAAACTTTACGGATCTTGCGCATAGCCTTGGGGCAAAGGGATCCGGAGGAAAGGGCTTCCTCATACTTAGCTTGATCGAACTCGATGATCAAAGTTTCAATGGTCATTCCAGCGAGCTTGGTATCTGATTGCGCCACCACTTCTTCATCGGTGGAAAAGCTAGTCCCCAGCAGAGTCGTCATCTTTTGTTTGGTAAAAAATTTATAATAAGAAAATAAAAGAATTGAATGTTTTATTCCCTTTAACTGCTTAGAAAAAGAATATTTATAACTCTCTCAGTCTCTGATTACAATTTGGATTTCCTAATTACAAAAGAGAAGAAGATCGATGAAGATCCTCCCCTTTGTTTAAGTCTGGGTTCTTTACGGTGGCGATGGAATACCTCTCTCGAATGCTCGCGTCTAGTTTGCTTTCCATTGACGATCCGACGTTTCGCTTCACTGGAATGTGGTTGATTCCTCTTGATTGATATCGAGGATAACTTGTGTGGCAAGTTTGAAATTAACTCTTGACGAGTTAATAACTCGGAGCAAGTTTTAGAAGAACTTGCAGAGCAAGTTTTGAACTCTGATTGAGTTAAAGAACTCTGAACGAGTTTATAAGAACTTGCAAAGCAAGTTTTGAACCTTGATCGAGTTGAGAAGAACTCTTAGAAATAGTTCACAAGCCAAGCCGAGTAATCTCAAAAGCTTCAATAAAAGCCTTCCAAGATGATTCAAGAATTTCCTCAAGTTGCTGATCTCCAAAGCTCCAAGAAGATTTGAAGAAGCCGAGCCGATCTCCCAAAAGTCAGATCCAAAAGATAATCTCCAGATCCAAAAGATGATTGTCAAGATCCGATCTGCCAAAAAGCCAGTGATCCCCAAAAGAGAGACCCGAACTCAGTTGAGTTTACCCATATTTATAGGGGGATTAAGTGGTGTAATTGCCCCCTTAATCACCCCTTAATCCGCTCCTAAGTGGAGCGGAAATCCCTCCAATCGTGGGGGAAAATGGTTTCTGGAACCGTTCAGCTCGAGCTTGAATGAGTCAAACGCTAAAAATGGCGTTCTGGGTCCGAACTCTGTGTTTTAGACTTAAAATGCAGAGTTTGGCCTATTTTGATGGCTGAGAACGTACAGGTCACGCTGCATTTTGATGTTGCAGCACAGGTCCGACCCGTGCGTTTTGATGTTGCAACGCGGGTCTGACCCGTGCGTTTTGATATTGCAACGCAGGTCCGACCCATACATTTTGTTCTGGGAACGTGGTCACGAGTTCTGCGTCTGGACTTGAACGCTGGAGATGAACCCTGCGTTTTGATATTGTAATACATGGATGACCTCTGCGTTTTGATGTTACAAACAGGGAGGACCTCTACGTTTTGAGGTTGTAACGCAGAGAGGACCTCTACGTTTTGAGGTTGTAACGCAGGGAGGACCTCTGCGTTTTGAGTTTGAGACGTAGAGGTGCGCTCTGCGTCTTGATTTGAAGAGACCGTCAATTTATAGTCTCTTTTGCTAGAGCGTTGCAAAGATCATCATCTTGTAACCTTCGTCTTGGCTCCTTAAAAATATAAGAATCATCAGATTGTAACTCCCGATGTTGATTGTGAAGGTTGTTGATTAGAGCTTTTATCAGTTATTGTGAAGATCATCGGATTGTAACCTTCATCGATCTATGTAAAAATTTTCAAATTGTAACCTTCTGGAAGTCGTCAGATTGTAACTTCCATTATTATTGTTTGATGGGGATAAGCTATCTGTAGTAATTTTTAGACAGTATACAATGTGCTGGTCGACTGATGGGTGTCTATCGATCGACCGATACAAGTGTGTCGGTCGACTGAAGAACCCTGAGAACAAAATACTAAAAAATGTTTTTCATCTGACCTGTTCGATCGACCGAAAACTGATACATGCATTTACCAGGAGATGATATAACAAAAAATAAAATTTTTAAAATATAATTAAAAATAACAAATAGTTTCCAAAAATAGTAAACTTCTAGGAAATATTTGTAAACATGAAAATAAACATGTTTGAGAAGAAATTTTTGAATTTGCATTTATCGTTTGTGAAAACTCATCATTTTGCAATAGTGTTAGAAATACGAGTTTGAAATTGCTTGTTTTTGACACAATGATCATATGCAAGTTTGGAAAACTGTTTTAGTGGATTAAAGGACTTAATAAGAGATATGAAGCATTGTTGTTAAGACAATAATCCAGAAACTTAATATATTCTCGAAAACGTGCATGTTTATGAATTGAGCTTATAAGTATAATGCACAAAGTATAAGCCTAAACTATTTTATCTAAGCTAATGGTCTTTGATAGAGCTCGATCTTGGTGACAGATGAAGCGATTGATGAAACTTGATATTAGTTGTAGCGGCTTCATTACAAAATCATTTAAGCTCCAAGGAAATCATCATTATGCTCAAATATGTCCTGAATGCATATAATTATAAAAAACACAAACACTAGAAATAAAATTAGAAATTGTTTGTAAATCATCAAAACAAGATTAGAAAAGTAGGCTCACACACACGTGTCCTAACATAATAAGCTTGTCGATAATAACTATATATTAATTACATTTAATATATTATGTTAGATATTATATTAATACTTCCTCAAACTGAAAACCCAAATACCAAACTTAAGACACCTAAAAGGTGTTTTGAAATAAGTATTGTGTTTTTGGTTTGAGGATAACTTAGCTCAAAAAACATCATATTTTCAAAACGCAAAGTGTTTTGTTTTTGACAAAAAAAAATACTATGGTATCCAAACAGAGTCTACTTAAACCTCAAATAGGTCAACTTTTAAAAACCGGATTTTCTATAGAGTGCCCATGTGCACTCTATAAGAGAGGAGAAAGATAGAGAAAAATGAATAGCTCATGGGCCCCCCTGATTTGCATTAATTTCTGTGTATAATTCATTTCTCTCTATCTCTCTCCTCTCTTATAGAGTACCCATGGGCACTCTATAGAAAAACTGTTTAAAAATAAATCTAAAAAAGAGAAGGTTTTAAAATTTTACCCAATCATATACGTACGTGTCAATGTTCGTAAAGAACAAATTAAGAACTATAAATATAGGGTAACACCCGGAGTCCAATAGTTTGTGCAAAGCATTGATGCCTTGATTGTCAGCATGAGTCTACGTAAGAGGAGCGACAAGATGCGGAGTTCCGAACGTACCCTTCAAAGATAGTGGATAAACTCATAATCTTTGACGTAATAATCGCCGTAAACAAGGGTATTTGAGTAATATGAATAAAGTTGCGCTTCACACCCCGCCTTGTTAGAAATGTACTTCGGTCCACTCTCGCTAGCGGCAGATTCCCTCGCATCTGAGAGAGGGAGTTTTTTTTTTCCGTAGACATCACCTTAAAATATCATGATTTTATAAAGGGAAAATCCTCTTTTAACCCAAAGTTTTACTGCCACTTATTTAAAAACTCATCCACTTTTCTAAACATCAATAAACCCATTGTACCCATATGACTTATTTTTAAGCCCAATGTCTATTATACCTCTCTATCTTTATACTGTATTTTTCCCAAAATTGAAAAACCTAATATTGCCCTTTCTCTCTTCTTCTCCCTTTCTCTCTTCTTCTGATCATCGCTAACAGCAGAGCATCAATGGCGACAATGGCAGGAGAAAATGACGGGCTACTCTCCCACTTCACCAACCCCCAATTTGGTACCCATTTTCAATTACTCTCTCCTTCTCTCTATCCTCCATTAATTTCCCCTCTCTTCTTGAGAAATCTCTCTCCTCCATTAATATTTCTCCTCATAGAAGACACTAATCCTACATCAATAGCTTGTTAACATTTTAAAATTTTGGGTTTTTCAATACTGTATGTTTTCCAATATTGTATGTTAACTTTTTAAAATTTTGGGTTTTTTTGGCAATAGCTTGTTAAAGATGTCTTGTTCTTATAAATTGATGGATTCTTATTAAGCTTATGCTTCAGGAAATGGTATGTGCATAACAATTTTGCTCATATATATCTATGTTTTGGTGACTAGGTTGATGCATAGAAAGTGTTTGATGGAATGACAAAAGGGATATAGTTATTTGGATCACAACGATTAGCGGTTATGCCATATTGCTATTGGTTGAGGAGGCAATAGAGGTGTTTGATGAAATGTCCAAGAGAAGTTTGGTTTTGTGGACCGCCATGATCTTAGCCCATTGGTATGCCTTCCTATGCCCTCTGGATGCTCCTCACCATTTTCTATTGTCGTCAACACCTAACGTAATGCACAACTACCCCTCAATCAGAAACCATTCGTCAATGCACACTAACTTTTCAATCAAATACATGAGAGAATCCCCCACTCTTGGCATTCAATCAGATCTTCGCATTTCCGTCACATTGAAACCTAAACGGCAAATCAACTACAGCCTGCAATATGATGTACCAAGTAGTATCCAATGTATCGTGTTGTATGAAATTTTCTATATTATGTATATATAGATGATTTTTGTGTATATTGTATCAAATGCACTATCCAATGTATCATGTTGTATCAAATTTTCTATTAGAAATTTATCAGTGTATCTAGTAGAAATGTATCTAGTAGAAATGTATCTAGTAGAAATGTATACAACGTTTCGATAGTGGTGATTTTGGATTATTTCCATAGTGTCTTCATGGAGTAATTTCATTCAATGTTATGTGCAAGTGATAATTGTATGAGAAGTGATAATTTGTAATGAACTTGATAAGCACTGAGCAAGTTGTATTGGCTACTCAGTTTGTGTATATTAATCAGTTTTTTTAAGGCCATGCAAACACTCGATGACCTATGTTATATATCGCGTGACCAATTATTCACCTCAGAGAAAAAACTGATTTGGTTTTAGACAACTTAAGGTGTAGAATTTCCAGAGAGTATAAGGTGCTATACTTTGCCAATAAGGTGCTATACTTTGCTAATAAAGTACTATACTTTTCCATATAATGCTTTACTTTGGCCATAAGGTGCTATACTTTCCCATAAAGTGCTATACTTTCCCATAAAGTGCTATACTTTACCAAAAGCTTCAAAATTACGCGAGGATCTCCCGTCGCGGTGGATGATTGGTCAATAAACACGTAACGTAGGTCATCGAGTGTTTGCGTTGCGGTGAAAAAAACTAATTTGGTTTTAGACAACTTAAGGTGCAAAATTTTCAGAGAGCATAAGGTGCTATACTTTGCTAATAAGAAGCTATACTTTGCCAATAAAGAGCTATACTTTGCCATATAGTACTATACTTTGGCCATAAGGTGCTATACTTTCCCATAAAGTGCTATACTTTGCCAAAAGCTTCAAAATTACGTGAGGACCTCCCGTCGCGGTGGATGATTGGTCAATAAACACGTAACGTAGGTCATCAAGTGTTAGCGTTGCGGTGAAAAAAACTGATTTGGTTTTAGACAACTTAAGGTGTAAAATTTCCAGAGAGCATAAGGTGCTATACTTTGCTAATAATGTGTTATACTTTACCAATAAAGTACTATACTTTGCCATATAGTGCTATACTTTGGCCATAAGGTGCTATACTTTCCCATAAAGTGCTATACTTTGCCAAAAGCTTCAAAATTGAGCGAGGACCTCCCGTCACGGTGGATGATTGGTCAATAAACACGTAACGTAGGTCATTGAGTGTTGAAAAAACTGATTTGGTTTTAGACAACTTAAGGTGCAGAATTTCCAGAGAGCATAAGGTGCTATACTTTGTCAATAAGGTGCTATACTTTGCCAATAAAGTGCTATACTTTTCCATATAGTGCTATACTTTGGCCATAAGGTGTTATACTTTCCCAAAAAGTGCTATATTTTGCCAAAAGCTTCAAAATTGCATGAGGACCTCCAGTCGCGGTGGATGATTGGTCAATAAACACGTAACGTAGGTCATCGAGTGTTTGCGTTGCGGTGAAAAAAACTGATTTGGTTCTAGACAACTTAAGGTGCAGAATTTCCAGAGAGCATAAGGTGCTATACTTTACAAATAAGGTGCTATACTTTGCCAATAAAGTGTTATACTTTGCCATATAGTGCTATACTTTAGCCATAAGGTGCTATACTTTTCCATAAAGTGCTATACTTTTCCATAAAGTGCTATACTTTGCCAAAAAGCTTTAAAATTGCGCGAGGACCTCCCGTCGCGGTGGATGATTGGTCAATAAACACGTAACGCAGGTCATCGAGTGTTTGTGTTGCGGTGAAAAAAACTGATTTGGTTTTAGATAACTTAAGGTGCAGAATTTCCAGAGAGCATAAGGTGCTATACTTTGCCAATAATGTGCTATACTTTGCCAATAAAGCGCTATACTTTGCCATATAGTGCTATACTTTGGCCATAAGGTGCTATACTTTCCCATAAAGTGCTATACTTTGCCAAAAGCTTCAAAATTACACGAGGACCTCCCGTCACGGTGGATGATTGGTCAATAAACACATAACGTAGGTCATCGAGTGTTTGCGTTGTGGTGAAAAAAACTGATTTGGTTTTAGATAACTTAAGGTGCAGAATTTTCAGAGAGCATAAGGTGCTATACTTTGCTAATAAGGTGCTATACTTTACCAATAAAGTACTATACTTTACCATATAGTGCTATACTTTGGTCATAAGGTGCTATACTTTCTAATAAAGTGTTATACTTTGCTAAAAGCTTCAAAATTGCACGAGGACCTCCTGTCGCGGTGGATGATTGGTCAATAAACACGTAACGTAGGTCATCGAGTGTTTGCGTTGCGGTAAAAAAAACCGATTTGGTTTTAGATAACTTAAGGTGCAGAATTTTCAGAGAGCATAATGTGCTATACTTTGCCAATAAGGTGCTATACTTCGCCAATAAAGTGCTATATTTTACCATATAGTGCTATACTTTGGCCATAAGGTGCTATACTTTCCCATAAAGTGCTATATTTTGCCCAAAAGCTTCAAAATTGTGCGAGGACCTCCCGTCGTGGTGGATGATTGGTTAATAAACACGTAACATAGGTCATCGAGTGTTTGCATTGCGATGAAAAAACTGATTTGGTTTTAGACAACTTAAGGTGCAGAATTTCTAGAGAGCATAAGGTGCTATACTTTGCCAATAAGATGCTATATTTTGCCAATAAAATGCTATACTTTGCCATATAGTGCTATACTTTGGCCATAAGGTGCTATACTTTCCCATAAAGTGTTATGCTTTGCCAAAAGCTTTAAAATTGCGTGAGGACCTCCCGTCGTGGTGGGTGATTGGTCAATAAACACGTAACGTAGGTCATCGAGTGTTTGCGTTGCGGTGAAAAAAACTGATTTGGTTTTAGACAATTTAAGGTGCAGAATTTCCAGAGAGCATAAGGTGCTATACTTTGCCAATAAGGTGTTATACTTTGTCAATAAAGTGCTATACTTTGTCATATAGTGCTATACTTTGGCCATAAGGTGCTATACTTTCCCATAAAGTGTTATGCTTTGCCAAAAGCTTTAAAATTGCGTGAGGACCTCCCGTCGTGGTGGGTGATTGGTCAATAAACACGTAACGTAGGTCATCGAGTGTTTGCGTTGCGGTGAAAAAAACTGATTTGGTTTTAGACAATTTAAGGTGCAGAATTTCCAGAGAGCATAAGGTGCTATACTTTGCCAATAAGGTGTTATACTTTGTCAATAAAGTGCTATACTTTGTCATATAGTGCTATACTTTGGGCTTAAGGTGTTATATTTTCCCAAAAAGTGCTATATTTTGCCAAAAGCTTCAAAATTGCGCGAGGACCTCCAGTCGCGGTGGATGATTGGTCAATAAACACATAGCGTAGGTTATCGAGTGTTTGTGTTGCGGTGAAAAAAAACTAATTTGGTTTTAGACAACTTAAGGTGCAGAATTTTTAGAGAGCATAAGGTGCTATACTTTGCCAATAAGGTGCTATGCTTTGCCAATAAAGTGCTATACTTTGCCATATAGTGCTATATTTTGGCCATAAGGTGCTATACTTTCCCATAAAGTTCTATACTTTGCCAAAAGCTTCAAAATTACGCGAGGACCCCCCGTCGCGGTGGATGATTGGTCAATAAATTTTTTTTAACATATAATTTCAAGTTCCTCTCTTCCTTATGGATAATTAAACAATAAAATTTTTTTAACTTATAATTTCAACTACCTCTCTTCCTTAAAAATCTGTGTTATGTTATATTTTTCATTTCCGCTTTCTAATACCAAATTGACCATGAAGAGCAAGTAATTGATTGGAGGATCGATATTATGCTCAATACCCAAGTGATGTGTACCTTAGACTTGCTCACAAAAGGTAATGGACTTGAAGGTAGTTGATAAAAGTTTGTATTATTATGGTTTCTGATAAACATCAGTAATATCTATCAATTTGGAAGGACTAATATCCATCAACTTAATTTTTGTACCATTGTCCCTTCAAACAATTGGGTACAAGCTATAACTAATATCCATCAATTTAATTTTTGGTCCCATTTTCCCTTGAAACAATAGTATAGCACCTATGCTCCTGCACAGAGCTAAGCTACACAATAAACACAAAATGAATCTACCAAGTACAAATCAACACAAAATGAATACACCAACTAACACAAAATGAATTTGCCAAGTACACAAATCTAAGCTCCTACACAACTTCAACATTCACAGAATTTTAACAATAAGAACATAATTACAGCATGAAACAACAAATACACAACACCACTACAAAAATCAACACCTTATGCTCCTGCACAGATCTAAGCTACACAATCAACACAAAATGAATCTGCCAAGTACACAATCAACACAAAATGAATACACCAATCAACACAAAATGAATCTGCCAAGTACACAGATCTAAGCTCATGTACAACTTCAACATTCAGAACATCCAAGACATATATATTCAGAGTCTACTTCCCGAGTAAAAGCATATTCTAGCAGATTTTCTGCTTTCTCCGAGATAAAGGCAATAGCGATCTTTGCTCGTAGAAGTTCACAATCATCCTGATGAATGAATGGTGGTGTGTCGTTGAAGATGGAATATATGTATCCCATCATGAAAATGCCGCAATCTAAGCTCCTGCACAAACAAATGCCGCAATCAATGATTACATAATAAAATAATAATATGTTAGGAAAATCAATCACATTAATACATTTTAAGTTATAGTCATACCCATCTTGTTGAGGAAAATTTGATACAACATGATACATTGGATAATGCATTTGATACAATATACACAAAAATCATCTATATATACATAATATAGAAAATTTCATACACCACGATACATTGGATACTACTTGGTACATCATATTGCAGGCTGTAGTTGATTTGCCGTTTGGGTTTCAATGTGACAGCAATGCGAAGATCTGATTGAATGCCAAGAGTGAGGGATTCTCTCATGTATTTGATTGAAAAGTTAGTGTGCATTGACGAATGGTTTCTGATTGAGGGGTAGCTGTGCATTACGTTAGGTGTTGACGACAATAGAAAATGGTGAAAAGCATCCGGAGGGCGTAGGAAGGCATACCGATGGGCTAAGATCATGGCGGTCCACAAAACCAAACTTCTCTTGGATATTTCATCAAACACCTCTATTGTCTCCTCAACCAATAGCAATATGGCATAACCGCTAATCGTTGTGGTCCAAATAACTATATCCCTTTTGTCATTCTATCAAACACCTTCTATGCATCAACCTAGTCACCGAAACATAGATATATATGAGCAAAATTATTATGCACATACCATTTCCTGAAGCATAAGCTTGATAAGAATCCATCAATTTATAAGAACAAGAAATCTTTAACAATCTATTGCCAAAAAAACCCAAAATTTCAAAAAGTTAACATACAGTATTGGAAAACATATAGTATTGGAAAACCCAAAATTTCAAAATGTTAACAAGCTATTGATGTAGGATTAGTGTCTTCTATGAGGAGAAATATTAATGGAGGAGAGAGATTTCTCAAGAAGAGAGGGGAAATTAATGGAGGAGAGAGAGAAGGAGAGAGTAATTGAAAATGGGTACCAAATTGGGGGTTGGTGAAGTGGGAGAGCAGCCCATCATTTTCTTCTGCCATTGTCGCCATTGATGCTCTGCTGTTAGCGGTGATCAGAAGAAGAGAGAAATGGAGAAGAAGAGAGAAAGGGCAATATTGGGTTTTTTAATTTTGGGAAAAATACAGTATAAAGATAGAGAGGTATAATAGACATTGGGCTTAAAAATAAGTCATATGGGTACAATGGGTTTATTGATGTTTAGAAAAGTGGATGGGTTTTTAAATAAGTGGGGGTAAAACTTTGGGTTAAAAGAGGATTTTTCCTTGTATAAATCACCTTCAAAATCTAGTTTATATAGTAATTAGTTTTAAAGGGCTTTTTGACTTCAATCAATCACCTTGACATATTTTATGATGAAATATGAAGTAAAATTTTCAAAACATCCTTAAAAACTACACATGTCAAGCTTTAGATTTGGCTAGGTTTTTAAGGATATTTTGAAAATTTTAGTTAAACTTAGGCACATGATTAATAAGATAAATCAAGATTGGTAAATACTTTTCTCTATCTACTACTATATATATCCATCTATAAATACAAGCTTAACTTAGTTTAAAGTGAAGGATTGATCCATTAGAGGACCATAAATTCAAGATCAAACGATGATGCACTAGTACAAAACAGGACAGCCCAAACGGTTCTCATAACCGTTTGGGAAAGTTAAAATAGCCCAAATGGTTTAAACCGTTTGGGATAACAAAACCCAAACGGTTAAAACCGTTTGGACAAGAAGGAGATCCCAAACACTAAGTCCAAACAGTTTTAACCGTTTGGGATGTTAGCCCAAACGGATTAAACCGTTTGGGTGTTTTTACTATTTTTCTTAAAAATAAAACATCTCTCTCTCTCCGTTCTCTTTCTTAACCCGCTTCTCCCCAACAATTTCCCCCAAACTCAAAAACCCCACCCCCTCTAAAATCCCTAACCTAATCTCTAAAATCTCTCATCTCAAACTCTCAAGAACTGCCTCCTCTTCATCATCATCGTCGTCTCCATCCCGTCAGATCCCTCATCATCGACGTCTCCATCCTCTTCATCATCAACGTCGTCTCCATCCCCTCAGCGACTGTCCCCACGGCCGCTCCC
>NC_033795.1:30748127-30764205 GCF_001876935.1 Asparagus officinalis
CTCACCTTCTACCCTCCTCCTCTCCCTCTAGCGCCTCCGCCTTCGCCGCCGCCGAGCCCTCCCTCCTCACCCTCTGCCTCTTCCGTAATACTTTTTTTATTTGCTCATTTATGTGTTCATTGTGAGATAATACTAATAAAGTAATCCACTTTCTTATAGGAATCCCATAAAAGCTACTATTGCTGCAACTACTGAGCACTTGGCTAGTTTGCTTCCTCTTCACCTAGTTTACAGTCAAGCACATGAAACTGCTAGCGAGGTACACATTCTGTTCATGTAAAATAGAAAGCATTGGATTTGTTCTTTCTTTATTGGGTTAGATGCAATAAATATAAAATGCGAGAACGAAACTTGTAAAACATTGCAGTCAGCGCTACCCCCTCCTCTCCCACCCCCGAACCCAAAAAAATATAAGAAAGAAAGAAATAAAGAAAGAATAATTAAGACTTTCAAGTAGGCTTTTTTTAAGGGAGAAATGCATAATCCATCTATTAACATTTCACTACATAGAAGAAAGGAAGAAGAGGCTTACACAATAACGTACTACATAGACGGGGAAAAAATGGAAGAAAAAAAGAAGAGGCTTATAGTAAATTTAAAATGAGCAAAGCATAATTTAGTAATGAGTTGAACTCATCAACAGCAAATCATGATTGCAACCTATACAAGCATTCAACACGAGAACTTGAACAAAGGGAAACACTCTCAATAGGAGCATACGTTCCCATCGAAGTTTGACAAAATTAACACCTTCAAAATCTTAATTTGCAAGAATTCCATTAGAAAAAAAGAAATAAATCTTTGCAAGAAAGACCCCACACCTTTCTTCCCATATTATATCCATTCGTAATCCAAGCACTTCTCTATCTCCACACATTATGGTTAAAAAATGCGTCAAAGGAAAGGGGTGGGGTGTGTGTGTGGGGGGGGAGCTCTTGAGTATTGTTCACGCCATTGGTAGGATGGTCGTCTGCTTCTAACCGCAATCTTTGCTATAAATTCATCAACTCATCTCTCTCATCACCTTCTCTCTCATCAACTCATCTCTCTCATCTCTCTCCTCTCTCCCTTTTAAGTTTTGAACATGAACTCTTTTGGACAAGTTAGCTCAAGGAAGTGAGAGAGTGAGAGAGAGAGAGAGAGAGAGAGAGAGAGAGAGAGAGAGAGAGAGAGAGAGAGAGAGAGAGAGAGAGAGAGAGAGAGATTTTTTCTATGGAGAAGCTAAGTTTAAGTATTGTGAGGCAACAACACAATGGGGCAATCAATTTGCCCCCTGGCTTTAGATTCCATCCCACTGATGAGGAGCTAGTAGTCCAATATTTGAGAAGAAAAGTCTTTTCATGTCCACTCCCTGCCTCCATCATCCCCGAGATCAACCTCGGGAAGTGCGACCCTTGGGATCTTCCCGGTAAGCAAGCAAGTGAAACCATTTTCGAATCCAAAATAATAAAACGAACTATATGGCACATAATGACCTGTCATATAGTTATCTCATAGATTTCTTGTACACCAAAAATATATTTGTAGTAAAATGAAATTTACCGCATAGTTAGCTCATCTTAATTTAAGTTGAACTGTATGGTTAGGTCGATGTGAACATGAGAGGTACGGTATTTCTCTCTCCTCTCTCCCTTTTAAGTTTTGAACATGAACTCTTTTGGACAAGTTAGCTCAAGGAAGTGAGAGAGTGAGAGAGAGAGAGAGAGAGAGAGAGAGAGAGAGAGAGAGAGAGAGAGAGAGAGAGAGAGAGAGAGAGAGTTTTGCTATGGAGAAGCTAAGTTTAAGTATTGAGAGGCAACAACACAATGGAGCAATCAAATTGCCCCCTGGCTTTAGATTCCATCCCACTGATGAGGAGCTAGTAGTCCAATATTTGAGAAGAAAAGTCTTTTCATGTCCACTCCCTGCCTTCATCATCCCTGAGATCGACCTCGGGAAGTGCGACCCTTGGGATCTTCTCGGTAAGCAAGCAAGCGATCGAAACCATTTTCGAATCCAAAATAATAAAATGAACTATATGGCACATAATGACCTGTCATATAGTTATCTCATAGATTTCTTGTACACCAAAAATATATTTGTAGTAAAATGAAATTTACCGCACAGTTAGCTCATCTTAATTTAAGTTGAACTGTATGGTTAGGTCGATGTGAACAAGAGAGGTATTTCTTTGCGCTCAGAGAGGTAAAATATGCAAACAGTAATCGATCTAATCGGGCGACTGGATGCGGATACTGGAAGGCCACAAGCAAGGACCGAGCTATTGTATCTTCAAAGTACAATAAAGTGGTGGGGGTGAAGAAAACCCTAGTCTTTTATCGAGGGAAGGGCCCTAGCGGATCGAAGACTGATTGGATCATGCACGAGTATCGCCTAACTAGTTTCCCTCAAAGAAAGAATTCGACTCACATAAGTATGCAATTACTAATTAGTTTGAATTGTTTCCACCTCATTAATTACTTTGATATCTTTTGCTAAATTTTGGAATGACTGTCCTCGATCTTGTAGAGTTCCATCGTCGTTCCTACGAGAGACTGGGTTCTTTGTCGAATTTTTATGAAGAAAAGAGCTATCAAAATGAACGTTGGCAATGGAGAACATCTAGAAGAAGAGGAGCGAGCTATTGAATTCATTGACTTCATGGGCCGACGAAATGAAGACAGGCGTCCATCTTCACCATCGGATTCAGATTCAAGCTGTGTTACAGAGCCTAGGGACGAATCTAGCAATTGAGATGGCATATTAATTGTCATCTCCATGAGGAGGAATACACGTTCTAACAGAACCACACCTATCAGAATATCTTGCATACAAGCATAACGTTCTGCTCTATACAAATTGGCAATGGAAAATCTAGACCATCCATTTTTCTCGTTATGGATTAAAACGATATGCTTGCATGCAGATTATTCTGATAGAATTAGTACTTGGGAAGAAGAGATATCTGTATAACTTCTCTTGAAACATAGTCCGAAAGATAACCTTTGAGTTGTTTCCCTAAATTCTCAAGGGACTCATGTAACTTTGTGCTCTGCCCTTGTAAGAGTTGATGCAAAAGAGAGTCTTTGATGGAAAATTTTCAATGATCTTTGTTTTTTTTATTTATTTCTATCGTTCTTTCGAAAGTTACCTCCCACTGTGCCAAAAGTGTAAAAAGACACTACCACATAATAATATCATCAACGAGAGGCGGAAAGGTACCCGATTGGGTAGGAGTCAAAGGACAAATGCTTTCAGCCCGGGAAAGAGGATCCAATGGGCATAATCCATGTGGTCAGAAGGAGAAGTGGGCCCCATGGATACAAGATAAATCTCAGACCAAGAATATTTGCTCAAGCTTGTACGTAGTCTTGACAAAAGGAAGGGTAGAGATCAACATCATGGTAATTATGACCTCTAATCTAATTGTAACTTCAGCTTTGATCAAGTCTTAGAGACTGATGGAATTTAAAAAATACAACCCTCTACACAAAGAAAACTTTTATTAATAGAATAGAGAATACAATACTTGTTCTTACAAGAACACCTCACTTTCACACAACTCCTTTATTTTGGTGGACACTCACACAAGCCTACACTACACACTCAAGCTTTCAAGCTTACTTCTTGCTTGCTTGCTTAAATGAGAGCCCAAGACCCCTATTTATAGTTGTTTAAGAGGGCTAGGAAGTGTGTGGAAGAAACAATCCTAGCCATACATTATTACCACATTCTACACACTTCTTCTTTCTACATCCTTCTACAATTTTCTCTTAAAAATATCTTTCTTCCACATTTGTTGAGAAGCTTCCATTGTATTGGGCTTAGATGAAATAGAATTGGGCTTTTATTTTCCTTGGGCTGAAAATAGATTGGGCTTTGTAATGGGCTGGTGTTGATCTTCAACACTCCCCCTCAACACCAGCTTTCATTTCTCACAAGTCCAACCTTCTTCTTAAGCTTCAAAAATGTTTCTGTCTTTAGTGACTTGGTGAAGATGTCAGCGATTTGGTCTTCAGACTTGCAATATGTCAGCATCACGGTCTTCCTTTTAACTTGATGTCGGATGAAATGATATCTTGTCTCTATGTGTTTGCTTCGTCCGTGTGCTATCGGATTTTTGGCAAGTGCAATAGCTGATTTGTTGTTGATGAGAATCTCTGTTGGTGCTTCTTGTTGGTGTTACAACTCCTTCATTAGATTTCTAAGCCATATCGCTTGACATGCACCTGCAGATGCAGCAATGTATTCCGCTTCGCAACTTAATAAAGCAACAACTGACTGCTTCTTTGATGACCAAGAAAAGGCTGCTGATCCAATGCTGAACACGTAGCCGGATGTACTTTTTCTTTCATCCAAATCTCCCCCATAGTCACTATCGGTGTAACCGACTAGTCTTGGATCTACACTTTGTGAGTAAAATAATCCTTCATTAATGCTTCCTTGAACATACCTGAGAATCCTCTTGGCCACCTTGAAGTGTTCTTGCCTTGGCTCCTCCATGAATCTGCTCACCAATCCAACCACAAACATTATGTCGGGTCTTGTGATGGTCAGGTACCGTAGGCTTCCGACTAAGCTCTTATACAAAGTTGGATCAATAGAGATTCCTGGTGAGTCTCTCCTCAGCTTCACTCCAACTTCGACAGGAGTTGCAACTGGTTTGCAGTTGTTCATGTTGAACTTCCGAATGATCTCCTTTGCGTACTTTTTCTGAGAGATGAAGATTCCTTTCTCAGATTGCGACACTTCTACTCCAAGAAAGTATGACATTTCTCCAATGTCAGTCATCTCGAACTCCTTGATCATGTTCTTCTTGAACTCCTCGAACATTTTTGG
Organism: Asparagus officinalis; assembly: GCF_001876935.1. NCBI lineage: Eukaryota > Viridiplantae > Streptophyta > Magnoliopsida > Asparagales > Asparagaceae > Asparagus > Asparagus officinalis. Next base: position 30,752,946 of record NC_033795.1, read on the forward strand.
ATTATTTCCGATGAAGATCATGTCGTCCACGTAGAGACATACGATCATAATGTCTCCATCCTTCTTCTTGGTATAGAGAGAGTGCTCATAGGGACTCTGCTGGAATCCGTTCTTATGGAAGTATGCATCGATTCTAGCATTCCATGCTCTGGGTGCTTGCTTCAGTCCATACAATGCCTTCTTCAGCTTATAGACCTTTTCTTCTTGATTCTTCATCACGTACCCAGGTGGTTGCTCGATGTAGACTTCTTCTTCTAGATAGCCATTAAGAAAGGCTGACTTCACGTCCATCTGATAGATCTTCCACCGGTTCTGTGCTGCCAATGCGATAATGAGTCGGATGGTGTCGATCCTCGCGACTGGTGCGAACACTTCTTCATAGTCAACTCCTTCTCGCTGACTATAGCCTTTTGCAACAAGCCTGGCCTTGTACTTCTCGATTCCGCCATCTTGATTTGTCTTTGTCTTGTACACCCACTTTACTCCGATTGGTTTATGGCCTTCAGGTAAGGTAGTGAGCTCCCATGTGTCATTTCTCTTGATTGCCTCGATCTCATCATCCATGGCTTTTATCCACTTGTCTTCTTGAGCAGCTTCTTCATAGCTGACCGGATCACATTCTGCAAACAAGCAGAATAGTGTGTAGTCATCCATCATCTCGACAGGTTCTGTATCGTCGTACAGATCTCTTAGACTTCTCATCCTCCTTGTTGTTCCCCCTAAAGGGCTTCCTTCACTTGAGCTGGATGATGATGATGTCGGCGTCGATGTTGAGGTTGATGGAGCTGGACTATTTGGTGGACTTTGTTCTGGTCTTCCAACCTCCTGCAAGTCATCATCATTATCTTCAAAGAACATACCTTTAATGTTTTTGTCTTCATCGGTCCATTTCCAATAATCTTCTTCATCGAACTCCACGTCTCTTGAAATGATCATCTTCTTTGTAACTGGATTGTAGAGCTTGTATGCTTTTGTCCTCCTCTCGTACCCAACGAATATGCACTTTTCTCCTCGATCGTCCAACTTCTTTCTTTTCTGCTCCGGGATGTGTGCATATGCAATACACCCAAACACCTTCAGGTGGTTGACACTTAGCTTGATGTTGCTCCACATCTCCAATGGTGTCTTGAACTTGACGCTCTTTGTCGAACATCGGTTGAGGAGGTAAACTGCACAATCCACGGCTTCTGCCCAGTAAGTCTTCGGTAGATACTTACTCTTCAACATGCTTCTGACCATATCAAGAATGGTACGATTCTTTCGCTCTGCTATGCCATTCTGCTGTGGTGTGTAGGCGGCAGTGAGTTGATGAATTATCCCGTACTGCTTGTTGAAATTGTTGAATGCCTTCGAAGTGTATTCTCCACCTCGATCTGATCGGAGCACCTTGATGTGGTACCCACTTTGCTTTTCTACCATCTCCTTGAATTCTTTGAATTTCTCCAGAGCCTAGGATTTCTCCTTCAGGAAATAAACCCATGTTTTTCTGCTATAATCATCAATAAATGTGAGAAAATACATGTTTCCTCCAAGAGAGACGACTTCAAATGGTCCTGCAATATCTGTGTGGACCAATTGTAGCAGCTCTGTTGCTCTTCTTGACTTTCCAACTTCGAAACTTCTTCTATGTTGTTTGCCCTTCATACAGCCTTCACATAGCTGGTTCGGATGGTTGATTTGCGGCAATCCTTTTACCATTTTCTCCTTCCATAGAAGATTCAGGCCACTGAAAGCGAGATGCCCGAATCGTAGATGCCAGAGCCAAGTCTCGTCTTTTATGATTGACTTCAAGCACTTGACAGGGTCAGCATGAATATTTAAGGTAAACAGTCTATTTCTAGACATGTTCACCTTTGCAATAACTTCATTTTTGTTTTTAATAGTGAGGGCAAGGTCTTTTAGATGTATATCATAGCCTCTTTCAAGGAGCTGGCCTAGGCTCAAAATATTATTTCGTAATGCTAGAACATAGTAGACATCAGAGATGTACCTATTCTCTCCTGTCTTTGTCTGGATCATTATATTGCCCTTGCCTTTTACTGGAATCTTTGACTGATCTCCAAAAGTGACATCTCCTTGTACCGTCTCGTTCAGCTCGGTAAAGAACTCCTTGATGCCGCACATGTGGTTACTGGCACCTGAATCTAGATACCAGATATCTTTATTCTTGTTTTCGCTCTCCTGATATGTTAGCAGGAGTGTTGAAATGTCTGCCTGCTCCCTTTCTACAAAGTTACTTTTTTCTGCCACTTGATTTGATTTCTCCCAACATTCGTAGCTGAGATGACCATATCTCTTACATTTGTAACACTGTGGTTAAGATCTGTCCTCATGGTAACTTCTTCCTTGTCCTCGTCCTCGTGTGCCACGACATCGTCCTCGATCAAACGATCGTTCACGATCTCCATTTCGATCTTGATTTTCATGGCCTCCTTGGTACTGTCTCCTACGACCTTGTTGGAAGTTTGAGCCACCTCGAAAGGAGCATCTGCCTCTGTAGCCTTCACGTCCTCTTCGACTATCTTCTTTGATAGTCATCTTACTCTGCAAGGCTTGTTCTAGATTCTCCGCTTGATTTGAACTAATGTTTATATCTTGTTCATAAGCTTGTAGAGAACCTTGCAGCTCATCAATAGAAACTTCGGAAAGATCTTTAGACTCTTGTATTACCGGAATAATATATTTGAATTTAGAGTCTAAAGTCCTAAGTATCTTCTCCATAATTCTTACATCATTAATTGCTTCTCCATTTCTCTTCATTTGATTAGTTATTGTCTGAACTCTACTAAAATAGTCTGATATTGATTCTGTAGCTTTCATCTTCAAATTTTCAAATTCAACTCTTAATGCTTGGAGGCGTACCTTTTTGGCTCTTTCCACACCTTGATAGGATTTTTGTAAAATCTCTCATGCTTCTTTAGAGGACAGGGCGTTGGAAATCTTCTCAAACGCTGATTCATCTACGCATTGGAATATTAGGAACAATGCCTTTTTGTCTCTTTTTCTAATCTCCTTCAGCTCACTCTTCTGTTTAGCGGTGAGAGTTGCTTCTGCTGCAGGTGACTCTGGTTCAGTGTAGCCATTCTCCACGAGCTCCCACAAGTCTTGCGAGCCGAGCAAGACTTTCATCTGGATACTCCAGTTGTCGTAATTGGTCTTCATCAGCTTGGGAATCTGTCGAGCACCTTCGATTGGCCCGGCTAGATCGAACCTTGCTCTGATACCACTTTGATGGAATTTGAAGAATACAACCCTCTACACAAAGAAAACTTTTATTGATAGAATAGAGAATACAATACTTGTTCTTACAAGAACACCTCACTTTCACACAACTCCTTTATTTTGGTGGACACTCACACAAGCCTACACTACACACTCAAGCTTTCAAGCTTACTTCTTACTTGCTTGCTTAAATGAGAGCCCAAGACCCTTATTTATAGTTGCTTAAGAGGGCTAGGAAGTGTGTGGAAGAAACAATCCTAGCCATACATTATTACCACATTCTACACACTTCTTCTTTCTACATCCTTCTACAATTTTCTCTTAAAAATATCTTTCTTCCACATTTGTTGAGAAGCTTCCATTGTATTGGGCTTAGATGAAATGGAATTGGGCTTTTATTTTCCTTGGGCTAAAAATAGATTGGGCTTTGTAATGGGCTGGTGTTGATCTTCAACAGAGACTTGGTCAATATACGAGGTCTCATAATCCTAACCCTTGTCCTTTCGTTGTTAATTTTCTTTTTCCGGGCAACGTCCCATTCCAATGACTTCTTAATTTTCAAAAATGATTAAAAAGCAAATGAGAAAGTTCTTTTCTTTTCTTTTTTTTAAATATGATATATGTTTATGATTTTTCAGATTACAGGTAAAACTATATTTGATAAGTCCAATCTAAAACGATCAAGTTGATGTTAACTTATATTTGTAATCTATGAAATTTGATGTCTAAGATTAAGTTTTCTACAAGTGTCTAATATATAATACCAGAGGTAGTTATGCATTTGATGATATGAACAAACATGACTTACGTTGAAATCAAGCAAAATTTTGATAAGATCATGTCTAATATATAATACCAGAGGTAGTTATACATATAACAGGCTATTTGGGTGCAGGAAAAAAGAGTATGTATTAAAATGGATGTGGCCCTAATGTAAACTGATAAGATCATGTTGTACTCAATATGAGAACAAAGTAAACATAAAAATCCAGACATCCTAAAATGCAAACGTGCCCTTAACGGGTTATAATGAGTACTGTTGAGAGAGAGAGAGAGAGAGAGAGAGAGAGAGAGAGAGAGAGAATATGAGGTTTACTAAGAACAATTGTTTACTGTGGAATAACTTGAAATGTTGAGTGAAAAGGCAGCAACCAAAAGACAATCAGCATAAGCAATCCCACTTAATTTTAATCTAGATAATTAGATGCAAAGAAGCAGCTTAAAGAATATAAAGAGTAATGAGATGGGTCTTACCATTTAAATAGAAATGATTGTACGTATCTCCATAATTTATACTATAGCATGTGACATGTATTAAGTTTAGGCACTTAATTTCAACACAAATAATATTAATAAAAAGCATATATAGTATCTTGTAGGGATGCATTCCCTGAATAAGGAACTAAGCCCAATTGATGCAGGTTTCCGCTACATGCAAGCCTATATTCATTGCGTGGAGACAACCTAAAAGTTAACAGCAAAGCTCCAAACTCACAGCGGATGGAGCCACACGGCAAAACTCAATGCCAAAGAACCAAAAATAAGCAAAGAACAAAAATCCATCTGATGACATGAAACTTTCTAATTATATATGAAGGGCACAAATGGTTGATTACAAGTTTATTCAAATTTATTCAAATTTAAAACTGAAGTCTCTCTGTAGTTACGAACATGATACATGGAAAGCATATATCTTATTCTTGGCATCCAATTAATACATGTAAAGCTTAGTAGATACATGCATACATCACACAACTACATAAATATTATGCAAACATATATAGTAGAACATGAAAGTTCATTAAAAAAACACTATCCTTAATTTTTAAAGAACCCACAAAGTGAATCTTCGCTCTCAAGAAAACAATTTTTTAATTATGATGTATTTGACAAAAAAAAAGTAGCTAGCATCATTTATCTTATTCTTGGCATCTATTTTTTTCAGAGAGGAGCTTGGTGGGGGTATGCAGGTCCAAGAGATGGAATTGCTGAATATCCAATGATGGTGGACTGAGCTGCGATGCAGATGTGAGAACTTCTGCGTTTACTGATGATTAGCTCTTTTGGAAAGAACAACAGATATTGGACATATTCTACATGTACTTTTGCTGTATATATGGGGTTGGGTTTATGTTTTTTTTTTTTTGGTCAATGAAATGAATTTTATTCATCACCAAATGAACAATAGGGTCATATGTACAGCATGTTATCCAGAACAAAACTGGAAAAAACTCAAAACATCTACAATATACAGATATCAAGCTACAATTTCACTAATCTTTCTACCAAATGAGAAGGTGCACTATCATTCAGGATCTTTGTAAGAATGGAAAGCTTCACAGCTCGAAGTAGAGATGCTTGATTTGAAGCTTTATTTTGAAATATGCGTAAATTCCTCTCCCTCCAAATTATATACACAGTTGAAGACAGGGCAAATCTCTTAGTCTTTTTCAACCAACCTCTACCTTTGAGGCTTCCACAGTACCAGTCTAGAATATGTCCCCAGTTGCAGTATCTCCTAGTAAAATTCAGCCACTCCATGACTTCATTCCAAATATATGCAGAGAATTGACACTCGAAGAACAGGTGATGGCAGGTTTCAGAATGTGTTTGATACAGAACACATAGGTTAGTGTTAAGGAGTCTCATTCTACACAATCTATCTTGAGTGAGGAGTCTTGAATGAGATACTAACCAAATGATAAATGAGTGTTTAGGATAATTCAAACCCTCCCAAACAGTTTCAGTCCAAGGAACCTGAGGAGCTGTAACATTTAAACACCTGTATATGTGGGAGATTTGAAGTTTACCATTGATTTGGCAGCTGTTCATGATATTCGTCAGATTGGCCATGTTATCATATTTGCTTATCACCATATCTCTAACTCTTAGTAATTGTTTCCACATCCATGAGTCGGTTGGTTTAGATTGAACTTGCCAAATGTTAGACTGATGTAGATAATTTCCATGTACCCATCTGATCCAAAGTAAATCCTTTTTGAGATAAATCATCCACAAAAGCTTGAATGCTGCAGACAGATTCCAGAGTTTGGCAGAAAATAACCCCAGGCCTCCAAATTTCTTTTCTTGACAGATATTCGCCCAAGATATAAGATGAATTTTTTGATTCCATAAGAAGGATGAACAAAGGCTATCAATCTTTTCCAGAACCTTCATAGGCAGAATGAAGCTGCTAGTCCAAAATGTCTGTATTCCAAGGATAACTGATTTGATAAGCTGCAGCCTACCAGCATATGACAAGAATTTGCTCTTTTGCCAGTTAGAGAATTGCTCTGTAATCTTGTTTATTAATGGTGAGCATTCAAGACAAGATAATCTTTTCTTGCCAGTTAGAGAATTGCTCTGTAATCTTGTTTATTAATGGTGAGCATTCAAGACAAGATAATCTTTTCGAGATGAGAGGTAATCCCAAGTATCTCACAGGTAAAGTCCCCTCTGTGAAATTTAGATGAGCACAAAGTTGAGATTTCAGGTTTTCATCAATTCCTCCAAAGTATGCAGAGCATTTTGCCAGATTTGCTTGAAGACCTGACACACTGCAGAATTTTTGAAAGCAACTAAAAATTTTTGAAATTGAGTTAAAGTCAGCTTTGGCAAACATGAGTAAGTCATCTGCAAAGATAAGATGCGTGATCTCCAGCTTTGAGCATTTTGGGTGGAATTTGAATAGCCTATCATTCTTGAGTGTGCTTAAGCTCCTAGACAAATATTCCATCCCTAACACAAACAGATATGGTGAGAGAGGGTCTCCCTGCCGAAGGCCTCTTGCCCCTTTAAAATAACCATGTAAGGAGCCATTGAGAGATAGAGAGAACTTAGGAGTAGTAATACATTCCATTATCCACCTGACCATAATATTAGGAAATCCCAAACCTTCTAACATGAATTTGATAAAATCCCAACTGATGGTGTCGAAAGCTTTTCTCAGATCCACGTTTAAAATAGCTCTTGGTGAGATTTGTTTCCTACCATAGTGCTTGACAAGATCATGGGCCAAAAGGATGTTACTAGATATTAATCTTCCTTTGACGAAAGCACTTTGAGATTCATTTATCAAACTGCCCAGAACCTTCTGAATACGACTAGCTATGATCTTAGTTATAACTTTATATATCAAGTTAATTACAACAAGAAATAGGTCTGAAATCAGAAGCACTCTTGGGGTTAAGAATTTTTGGAATAAGAGTGATGATAGTAGAATTGAATGTACCCAGTAATTTCCCAGAATTGAAGAACTCTTCAACAGCTAAATAAAGATCTTCACCAATAATGTCCCAGGCAGACTTAAAGAAAGTAGCATTGAAGCCATCAGGGCCTGGAGCTTTACCTACAGGCATGGAGAACACTGTCCGTTTGATTTCCTCCCTAGAAACTGGCATACTCAAGTTGGTTTTTTGTTCTAAATTGAGAATGGGACCATTGGCCAATACTGTAGGATCAGGTTGGGTTGTAGGAGATGTTGTCCCCAAGAGTTTCTTGTAATAGTCAATAAACTCATCTGATATTTCTGCCATTTCAGTAATTCTCTCACCATTTTCTTTGTAAAGAGACATAACTCTGTTATGGTGCCTTTTATTCTTCATAATGGAATGAAAAAATTGAGTGCATTTGTCATCATGAAGACTCCAGTTAATATTAGCTTTTTGTCTGAAGAAAGAAGTCTCACAGTTAAGTAATCTGACATATTTGGACAGACATTCCCTCTCTTTTGAAATTAAACTGGAGTTGAAAGGATCATCATTCAGTTTGCTCTGAGTATCAGCAAGATCCTCTTTAGCTCTTACAACTTGCTCAGAAATATTCATGAAGTGCTTTTTATTCAGGATCTTCAAGACAGGCTTCAGACATTTGAGTTTGTGATGAAATTTGTACATGTTATAACCTCTGATAGATTGATCCCAGGCCATTTTAACTGTTTTAATGAAGTCAGGATGTTTAATCCACATATCAAAGAATTTAAAAGGCCTCTTTCCTTGAATATCCTCATCCCCAATAGTAAGGAGGGCAGGGGAATGGTCAGAACAGTTTGGTAGAAGAAACTCAACTTGGCTTGAGGTGTAGTGATTTATCCAATCATCATTAACAAGAACTCTATCCAATCTAGACCATATGCTGGTGTTAGCATCCTGTTTATTGCACCATGTGAAGAAGCATCATGTTGATCTGAGGTGTTTAAGATGACTAGACAAAACCAGATTTTGGAAATCACTGATGTCTGAGTCTGAAATTTGAGCTCCTCCTAACTTCTCTTCACTGCTCAGAATAGCATTGAAATCACCTGCTACTAACCAGGGCCCATTCACATGGTTTTTAAATGATAGAATATCATCCCATAAAATTTTCCTATCTTCCATATGATTGAAAGCATAGATGACTGTAATATAACAGGATAATCTGCCATCTTTTGATTCAACAAAACAGTTAACCTACTGTTCAGAGGAATTAATGTATTGAACTGTGAGGAGATCATTATTCCATAGAATCCAAATTCTTGCATTATTAGCTTGGTGCACATTAGAGATACTCATCCAATCTTTGGCTACTTTTTTAGAAATCAACTGTAATTTGTTGCCAGGCACCTTTGTTTCCAGTAAGGCAATGAAAGAAAGCTTATATTGGTTGATAAAATGCTTCACTATCACATGTTTAGAGGTTTTATTAAAACCTCTAATATTCCAGAATGTTAATTGCATTAAGAAGATAGACCACCCCTTTCAAAGGGGTCTAAATTGTGTAATTGATGATCCAAAGGGGAGAAAATAGATGCTTGGAAAAATGTACCTGCAGCATCTTTAGTATTAGGATTGGCCCTCCTCAAAGTTTTCCCTCTGGTAGCACTGGAAAAGCCAGTAGAGTTAACAGTTGGAGAAGAGAATACCAATTCAGAACCAGTTTGGCTGATGTGCACAGTCTGTGCATGTTTTCCAGAAACCTGCACACTCTCAGGAACTGTCTTACCAGAAGCCTGCCCAGTGGCTTGAACTATATCAACTAGATTGGTATATTCACCCAAATCTTTATCATTCTGATCTTGATAAACAGGTTCAGAAACCTCTGTTACTTTGTCTCCAGATATTCTGTCTGCAGTATCCTCAGAGGCATTGACCTTATTTTGAGCACTATTATCAGATTTTCTGTTAACAGGTACCCACTCTTTTCCAGAAATCAATAGTATGACCAATATTTTTGCAAGAAGTGCACCATCTGGGCTTAAGCTCATATACCACTCTTTGTGAGAAGGTTTTATCAGTAGGTCCTTTTATAGTGAGTAGATCAGGCAGTGGTTCTTTAAGTGGTAAATTAACCTCAACTAACACTCTGGCATAGGTTAGTCTTTCCCTTTTGGCTGTGCATTTGTCTGTGGTTATCGGATTACCAATTAGACTTGCAATCTTGCTTATTCCAGTAGGAGTCCATAAATTCAGCTTTAAGTTTGGGAATTGCACCCACATAGGATAGATGACATCCTGTAATTTCTCCACATCAATATCCACACTCCATGGTTTTAAAGCCAATGGCCTAGAACCAAAAAACCAAGGACCACCTACAAGGACTTCATTCATAAGATTTTCAGAGGGAAAATCAAACAGAAAAACTCCCTGTTTGATCATGAGAACTTGTGGAATAGAGATTTTGTTCCAGGTTTTGTTTACATAAGTTTCCATAGATTTAAATCCCACATTAAGTCCTATAACATGTCCAACTAAAGCATGCTTCCATAAATTTTCACCCTCTTTCCATTCCTCATCAGAAAACTCGACAACATTTAGTTGGGAGGAAGGTACAAAATTGAGATTAAGACCATGGCCAATCTTTTTGTTATCTGAAAATAAACTTGCAAAGGATTTTATAGATTCAGTCTTCTTATTTCCATCATCATTAGACTTTTGAGCTGAGATTTCACCCTCATTCTTTTCTCGAGTAACCTCAACCAAGATTGAGTTTGAATTCTTAATACTATCAATATCAGAATGATCCATTACAGAATTTTTTGATATCATCTCAATACGAGGGAAATTACCAGACAAATCAGATTCAAGAACCTCCTCCACTTCATCAGACCAGAGGTTAGAGGTTGGGGATTTACCTAGCTGACGAGAGATCAAAACACCAGATTGAAGCTGAGGCAGACCAGAGGTTAGAGGTTGGGGATTTACCTAGCTGACGAGAGATCAAAACACCAGATTGAAGCTGAGGCAACTGAGGAACTGTTAACGGATCAGATCTATAGCTGACGAGAGATCAAAACACCAGATTGAAGCTGAGGCAACTGAGGAACTGTTAACGGATCAGATCTAGCAAGGATTTCCTCCATCGATACCTTCTTCTTAGCTCCCTTCGGTCCCGTACTCTCCATCACCATTGAGCTCGAAGAAGCTCCAGATTCATCGATATCATTGGATAGAGAAGGGTAAATGAACATAGAATCCCTTAGCTCAGCAACTGAGATCTTGCTTGCACTCTTCTTCTTCTTCCTCATTCAATCAAGGCGGGGGCGCACAATAGCAATCAGATCGCGCTGCTATCGTGCACCGAGCAGACCACCAAAAAAATTCTGAATAAAAGCTCCACTGAAAAAATTTATTTCGGTTGGGTTTTTGTTGGTTAACGTGTAATTAATACTTCGTGGCCATACTTTTGGAGTTGGAAGTATGGATTCACATGTACAACCATCTCTTCTTTTACGCAACAAAGACTGGGAATATATAATTCCCATCCTATTCTCTCTCTCTCTCAAAAAAGAAAAAAAGAAAAGAAAAACTCTAATATATTTCCATCGTCAACTACAACACTGAGGACATGTTGTTGGAATCGAGTGTGGATACCAACCTCCACAGGCGGCATCGACGGCGAGGCTCGAGATCAGACGAGGGTCGAACTCGTGAGCGGACGAGGTTCGAGCAAGCGAAGTCGAAGCTCAAGCGGTCGAGTTTTGGAGGAGGCTCGAGGTCAGACGAGGGTCGAACAGGAGCAGATGCGCAGGTTGATGCCCGCCCAGCGAAACGAGGTTCGAGCA
>NC_033795.1:30764238-30775416 GCF_001876935.1 Asparagus officinalis
CGCCCGCCCTAGGGTTTCCCTATAAAAGGAAAACCCAGAGCTCGACCCCCTGATGCCCCAGCCGCGCCCTCTCTCTCTCCTTCGCGTGGTTTCATTCAGCAGCGGCGGACCCAAATCGCAGTAGCGATTTTCCCCTTCGTGTTTTAATTCCAGCTCTCAAGATTTGAGGGGAATTAAAAAGGGGTTGTTCTCAAGAGCATTAAATAGGGATTATTCCCTTTGAACTATTAACACTGTAGCTACAGTGTTTGTATTGGGAAATCTCAGTTTGAGATCTGCTCTTGTGTTGTAATTTCTTGTTGATTAATAAGAAATTAATTGTGTGGTTCCCGAGAACGTAGGCAGTTGCCGAACCTCGTTAAATCTTGGTGTACTTTTCTCTATACCGCTTTTCTACTGTCTTAGGGGTTTTGGCGTAAATTCCCTAACAACTGGTATCAGAGCGTGAAACGATCTAGAGGAAGTCAGATTCAAGTGGGAATAATGGCCGCAGATGAAGAAAAAGTGAGACTTAAAAAGTTTGATGGAACAGATTTCGGATTCTGAAAAATACAGATAGAGGATTATCTGTATCAGAAAAATCTGTATCGATCACTATCGAGGAAAAAAGCCAGAGTCGATGAAGGAGGATGAGTGGAACCTTCTAGACAGACAAGCCCTCAGTGTTATCAGATTAACATTGACCCGCAATGTTGCGTTCAACATAGCGAAGGAGAAGACCACGGTGGGTCTTATGGTAGATCTCTCAAATATATATGAGAAGCCATCAGTCGCGAATAAAGTTCATTTGATGAGGCGGTTATTCAATCTGAAAATAACGGAAGGCGCGTTAGTAGCACAACACCTCAATGAACTCAACACGGTCACAACCCAATTGAGTTAAGTTAAAATTGAGTTTGATAAAGAAGTTCGGGTGTTAATACTTTTATCTTCCCTACCAGAGAGTTAGAACGCTACAGTCACAACTGTGAGTAGCTCGTCAGGAAACAACAAGTTGAAGTTTGACGACGTTCGTGATCTGGTTCTCAGTGAGGAGATCCGACGGAGAGAGTCGGGTGAAGTTACAACCTCTTCAGTATTGCATGCAGAGTCAAGAGGTAGAAATTCAATCAGAAGGAACGGACGAGGAAAATCAAACTAAAGAGGTAGATCAAAGGACATGAGGTCCAAGTCAAGGAATCCAAGCAACAGCTCGAAGGCTATCGAGTGTTAGAATTGTGGAAAGACCGGGTATTACAAGAATCAGTGCAAGAGTGCACAGAAGGAGAAGGAGACGAAGGCAGAGGTGAATGTCACTTCCACCTCAGGAGGAGACGACGCATTGATATGCTCTTTGGAGAGCAAGGAGGAATTTTGGGTGTTAGATTCATGAGCGTCGTTCCATGCTACTTCTCAGAAAGAATTTTTCAAGAAGTATGTTCCCGAAAATCTTGGATATGTATACCTTGGTGATGATCAACTGTGTGCTATTGTGGGAAAATGTATGGTGAAATTTAAGTTGAACGGGTCAGTATGGGAGCTGAAGGATGTCAGGCATATTCCCGACCTAAGAAAGAACTTAATATCCGTAGGCCAGTTGGCTGGCGAAGAATACACCACGACCTTCTATGGAGAATATTGGAAGATCTCAAAGGACGCAATGACGATTACCCGAGGCAATAAGACTGGTACCCTGTATATGACAGCATGTGCACGTTGTTTGATCTCAGTTGTAGCAGGCAATAAGACTTCAAAGTTGTGGCACCAGAGACTTGGTCATATGAGTGAGAAGGGGATAAAAATTATGCACACAAAGGAAAAACTCGCAGGACTGCAGTCAGTGGAGATGGACATGTGTGAAGAATGCATACTTGGAAAGCAGAAGAGAGTTAGCTTTCAGATAAGTGGCAGAACCCCCAGGAAGGAGAAGCTAGAGCTCGTTCACTCAGATGTTTGGGGACCAACCACCACCGCATCCATTGGTGGAAAACACTACTTCGTGACTTTTATCGACGATCACTCTCAGAAAGTGTGGGTCTACTTTCTGAAGCATAAGTCAGAAGTATTTGAAGCTTTCAGGAGATGAAAAGTCATGGTCGAGAATGAGATCGGTCTGAGAATAAAAAAGCTCAGGACCGACAATGACGGTGAGTATGAAGACACCGGATTCAAAAAGTTCTGCTATAAGCATGGGATCCGAATGGAGAGAACTGTGCCCAGCACGCCTCAGCAAAATGGTGTAGCTGAGCAGATGAACCAAACATTGATAGAGAGAGCCAGAAGCATTCAAATATAGTCAGACCTACCGAAGCAGTTCTGGGCAGAAGCGGTCAATACAATAGCTTACTTGATCAACCGAGGTCCATCGGTTCCATTGGAACACAGAATACCAGAGGAGGTATGGTGCGGAAAGAAGGTAAGCCTCTCATATCTTAAAGTTTTCTGTTGTGTAGCTTATGTGCATATTAGAGATCAAGGCAGGAATAAGCTTGATCCCAAGTCCAAGAAATGCACATTCATCGGGTATGGTGAAGATGAGTTCGGCTACCGCATTTGGGACAACGAAACAAGAAGGTGATCATGAGTAGAGATGTGATATTCAACGAGAAGGTAATGTACAAGGACATGCACAAGACAGATGACTCAGAGAGCGAGTCAACATTTGTAGATGCAGATGATGTCCCGAGTAACCTCTCGGAAGAACCCAATGCAGGAGGTCCTTAGCCAGAAGAGCCTGTTGGACAGAATGGTGCGTAGGAGCCCGACGCACCAGCTCCGATATTGAGAAGATATTCACGACCTCCTATGCCCAACAGGAGATACATGAACTATTTATTGCTAACAGATGGAGGGGAGCCTGAAAGCTATGATGAAGCTTGTCAGGTGGAGATACGAGCAAGTGGGAGCTTATCATGAAAAATGAGATGAATCTCTCATCTCAAACTAGACGTGGGAACTAGCTAAGTTGCCCACGGGTAAGAAGGTCCTCCACAAAAAATGGGTGTACCGGGTGAAAGAGGAGCAGAACGGCTCCAGAAGATATAAAGCTTGGCTAGTTGTCAAAGGATTCCAGCAGAATGAAGGAATTAACTACACCGATATTTTTGCTCCCATGGTGAAGCTAAATACTATCAGGACAGTGATGAGTATTGTAGCAATTGAAGATCTTCATCTCGAGCAGTTGGACGTGAAGACGACGTTTCTTTACGGAGATCTAGAAGAGAAGATATACATGCACCAGCCAGAAGGTTTCTCAGAAGAAAAGAAAAACCTGGTGTGCAGACTCAAGAAGAGCTTGTATGGCCTGAAACAAGCCCTAATGCAGTGATACAGAAAGTTTGACGGCTTCATGCACAAGGAAGGTTTCTAGAAATGCAACGCCGACCACTGTTGCTACTTCAAAAGATATCAGTACAGTTATATCATCCTACTATTGTATGTTGATGATATGTTGGTTACAGGTGTAGATATGGAGTGTAGGCATCTAAAATTGCCTATGAGAGCCCGCACGAAACTCGAAACAATGAATTAGCGAGACAAGAAGACTCACCTAAGCAGCTCGTGCGCCGGTCAACGCGCGTACGTCAAATTAGCTCGTGCATGCCGGTCAACGCGCGTACTTCAAATCATCTCGTACACGTCAACCAGCTCGTGTGCGTCGGTCAACGCACGCACGCCAATTAGTCCGCACGCATCGATCAACACGCGTATATTAACTAAAGCGCGTTCGACGATCGGTCTTGCGGCGAAGCATACAAGTCAACAAATCGGCCAAACACGCGAAAAGAGAAAATCTCGGAAGAAAGAGAACATAAAAGAATGAGTCGGCAAAACTGCGCGAGCGCAGGACGGAATAAACCGACCCGCGCAAGCGCGGGACGGATCAATCCGACCTGCACAAGTGTAGGTCGGATCAATCCGACCTGCACAAGTGCAGGTCGGATCTAATCCGACCCGCACAAGTGCGGGTCGGATCAATCCGACCTGCACAAGCGTAGGTCGGACTGATCCGACCCGCGCAAGCGCAGTACAGAACCCGAAACACGTTTTGACGGTTTTGATGCTGTTTTTGTAGGATTTATCTGTTCCAGGGGTTTCTAACTAACTTGATATCATCCCCAAACGTGGTTAGGCTGTTGTTAACTGAAGATAGAGCCAAATCACTTGTTCTCATCCAAATAACCGCTTCCGAAGCTGATGCGGCATAAACATGTACCAAAAAGGTTGCAAGTGCACAACCGTGTCAAGTTATAGTATTTAAGATATCGATCCCACGAGGAAGGTGTTTTGTAGGAGAAAATATAAATTCGGTTCTTATGTTGTGTGCGTGACAAATAGGAGTGATAAGTGAATGTGATTGTGAAGAGATTGAGAGAGTGAAAATGGTGTGTAAATAGATGTAAAGTGTAAGTGAGAGTGGATTTGAAAAAGAATGAGTATGATCAATAAGGTGAGAAGGAAAAAAAAGAATAAAATCAAGAAACAAACAAAATTCAAAAATAAAAGAAAATGCAAGAAATTAAAGATGGTGGATTCAATTATAGATATGAGTAATCTACAATTGAACCCACTTCTTAGAAAAGGGTGATTCCCTAGAGGGTTCTAGCCTAAAGGCGAATCAAACAAAATAAAAATAAACAAAAAGAAAAACTAAACCCAAGAGGGTTCTAGCCTCAAGGTGAATAGTATAAGAAATTAAAATCTAACTACAAAATAAAGTGCAAAATCTAAACTACAAAATAAAATTGCAAGAATTAAATGCAAGAAAATAAATCTACTCTATAAGCATGAAATAAATCTAATCTATAAGCATGAAATAAATCTAAGGCAAGAGGGTTCTAGCCTCTTGGCTATTTAACAAGAAAATAAAATCTAAACTACAAGCATAGAAATAAATCTACACTAATAAGCAATAAAAAGGAAATAAAAGAGAAAAAGGAAAGAAAATGCAAACCTCTAAATAATTCTTCATCTCCATCTTCATCATCCAACAAAGAGAAGAAATATTTAAAGTGGTGAAAAAATTATTATTATTAATTGCAACTAAAGTTACAATTTTGGAAGGCCTTCTCAATTAAGAGTAGCCCTCCTCTCCAAAAGGAGTTTACAAAAATTTTCACACCTCTAACCCCTCACTCTCTACCCCTATTTATAGTAAACATCAGTGAATGAGAGCCATTGGATCAAACTTGAGCCCCAAGACAAGCAAAATCAGCCATTGACGCGCGCTACAGTAATATGGTATCGATGCAGGCATCGATGCAGGTATCGATGCCAGCATCGATGCAGGTATCGATGCCAGCATCGATGCAGGTATCGATGCCAGCATCGATGCTCACATCGATGCCGACATCGATGCCCACTATTTCCAAATTCTGATTTCACGGATAGCTTCGTCTCGTCGAGATAGGCGATTTTCATATATTATATGTTAAATTCCGCCTTCCGGATTGAGAGATATCGTCGTAATCTTTTGCATAAAAGCCCAATTCATTTCACTCTTTGCATTCAAGTCCATTCCAATTCTTTGAGCCTTTTAAAATTCAATTATTTGAATTTCTCTTATTTCTTCATTTACTCAAGGGTCTTTGTGATTTTTGGGATTTATTCTTTATTAACCTGCAATTAAAGATAAAAACAATTATTAGTGGTATATTTATTCATTAAAAATAAATAATGAGGGTATAAAATTATAATAAAATGTGATTATCAAATACCCCCACACCTAAACTTTTGCTAGTCCTCTAGCAAAGAAAATAAAAAGAAAATCCTAACTCACTTTCGCAGGAATCACGGTTGTATTTAGCGCATACAACAAGCCTTTAAACCCCTAGGTTACCCTAGTGGACGAGTTGTAGTCTCGTGGGGGTTTGCAGTGAATATACCCACAAAATTCGGTCAACTTTCCAAATTAAAGAAGTCAGTAAATAACTAAATTCACTTGATAACTTTTAGATAATCTAATTGGAGCCAGTTATCACTCAAGAAAACATTTTTATATATAACTCTAAGGTATATTTTCAAGAAAATCTTCTCATTGTAGCAATACAAAACCAAGCCAAACTTAGAAATTTAATTTAAAAGTTTTGAAAAGAACATGCCAACTCTTTATTTTAAATAATTTTCAAGTTGCTTGATTTAAAATATTTTCCAAGACCATATATACAACTATAAAACATTTATTAGTTATTTATTTATTTATTTATTTATTTATTTATTTATTTTTTAAAAAAAATTTAACTCTTTCTTTCTTGGTGATTTTTTTTTCTATTTTAACGGGCTTTCTAAGTGACCATTTAACGAGTTTTGGGCCAATGGATCCCAACCCAAATGGGCTTAGGTCATTAAGTATGGAAATACTCCTTGGGCTTAATTACTCGGTCAGCTTAGGCTTAATAAGATAGAATCACCTTGAATTAAAGAGTTTTTTTTTTCTTTTTGGTGCCCATTTTTCGCACTCTTCTTTTGCAATTTTTTTTTTTGTATATGTATATATATTTTGAAAATATGTAAATCAAGACACTTTGAAAAATTATTTTCAACTTTAAGCTAAGCATGAAAAAATTTCATTATTTTAAATAAAAATCCAAGTTAAGGCTTAAGTAAAGTATACTACTTTGAAAATCATTTCTTAAGAAATTTATTTAGAGTTATCATAAAGATGAACTTAAGTAAATAACCAACTAGGGATTAGAAAATTTTAAATTTATCAAATAAATCAATTATTACATAACTCTATCAATTTGGCAAGTGACGATATTTTTAAATTTTTTTTTTAAGAAAAAGGGGGGAAAACAAAATTATAACTAAAAATGTAAAATAAAGAGAAAAAAAAAACCAATTCCCACCCCCACACCTAAATTTTGCATTGTCCTCAATGCAACTCTATGATGCATAAAGTAAAGCAGATAAGAAGTGAAGCACTTACATTTGGTCGGCTGATAAAAATCTGCAATTACCTTTGGTCTGAGGAGGATAAAAAAAATTATTCTTTTTTTCCTCTTTTTTCTTTTTTTTTCTTTTTTTTCTTTTATTTTTTTCTTTTTTTTCTTTTTTTTCTTTTCTTTTCTTTTTTTTCTCTCTTTTTTTTCTTTTTTTTAACAACTGAACAAGAAACTCTCAAATGAGAGAAGAATAAATTCTTTTTATTATTCTGAAGTAAACAAAATAAACAATGTAGAATAAAATATTCAACATGAAGAGTTCTTGTTCTAAATTGAATCCTACCATACTGTTAAAAATTCTTCCCCGGATTTTAAACAAATTCAGAATGATATAATCAATAATGTGAATTTTTAAGCATTTCGGGGTGTTCAATAATTCTTGCAATAAGGTAAGGTAGGTATTATTGGTGTCATGCATTTTGCATTTCTTAATGAACTTAGACTCTTGTACTGTGAAGTTTTGTTTTCTAACAACCAATTCTTCTGTGAAGTTCTGAAAATTTGGTTGTTGATTATTCTCCAAGAATCTAAGTTCATCAAGAAAGAGTTCTTCAAAATTTAATTCAAAGCAGCACATGTGTAACACAGTTTTATTATTCTCAAGGACCTGATCTGCTTCTTCTAAAAACTCTAACTCTTCATCAAAAATTTCCTCAAAACTCAAATCAGACTCTTCTTCTTCTTCTTCTTCTGATCTTTCCTGAATGTAGTTTATTTCTAGAGGCTGATTATTTGGTTGGTCCCCTGGATTAAAAATGTTGAGATCAGCAGTCAAATTCCCAAAGGACAGCTTCATTTGACCAGTTCTACAGTTGATGAGAGCATTAGAAGTGGCTAAGAACGGTCGTCCTAAGATGACAGGTGTCTGTCCTTTGGGATTGGAAACAGGCTGTGTTTCCAAGACTACAAAATCTACTGGAAAAATAAAATCTCCAACCTTAATCAGAACATCCTCTAACTCACCCATAGGGACCTTGACAGATCTATCAGCCAACTGTAAGGTGCATTTGGTTGGGTTCAGTACACCTAGACCCAATTGCTGATAGACTGAATATGGAAGCAAATTGACACTGGCCCCTAAGTCTAAAAGCGCCTTATCAATGTGAGTATTACCAATGATACATGAAATGATGGGGGAACCTGGATCTTTACGTTTCAAAGGTATGGGATTTGACAGCATTTCACTGATATTGGCGGCTAAAAAGACTTTCTTTGGAACATTTATTCTCCTCTTCTTAGTGCATAATTCTTTTAAAAATTTAGCATAAGATGGAATTTGTTCAATTACATCTAAGAGATGAATATTGACCTTAACCTGCTTGAATGTTTCTAGGATCTTCTCCTCCTGAGGAGAGTGTTTCCTAGTCCTGATTCTATCTGGAAAGGGAGCAACCGGTCTGAATCTATCAAAAGCAGGCTCAGGTTCGGGTTCGGGTTCGGGTTCTTGGTCATCTGAGGGGAGTGATTGTTGAAGAGAAGGAGAAGGAATTTGTACAGGATCAAGAGTTTGACTTGGAGGAGTTCTCACTTGATTATCGACCTGTCTACCTGACCGAAGTGAATGGATTGCATTCACTTGAGCTTCATAGGATGAACTGCATCCTGTGTTGTTAGGGTTAACCACGGGTTGACTTGGAAATTTTCCTTTCTCTCTTTCACTCACGGCACTAGCTAGTTGACTAAGTTGGGATTCTAATCTAGCTATAGCTTGAGTGTTGGAGTTGAGCATTTGTCCGGTTGATTGCATGAAGGAATTCAGCGTACTAGATGTTTGAGTCAACATATTCGTGGTTTGAGTAGAGGCTTTAATTATGGTTTCTAAACCCATTTTCAAGATATTGAGACGTTTATCCTGATCTGGATTGTGAGGAGTCTGAATTACAGCTTGATGAAGAGGGGACACTAGACGTTTGAGTCAACATATTCGTGGTTTGAGTAGAGGCCTTAATTATGGTTTCTAAACCCCTTTCCAAGATATTGAGACGTTTATCCTGATCTGGATTGTGAGGAGTCTGAATTACAGCTTGATGAAGAGGAGACTGATTTTGATACGGCAGATTGGGTTGTTGAAATTGTGAATGAGAATTGAATGGAACTGTGTTTCCCCTAGGAAAATGTTGGGTCGAAGCGGGAGTGAAGTTTTGAGTTCCGGGAGAATTTCCTTGATTCCATGCAAAGTTGGGATGATTTCTCCAACCTGGATTATAGGTTGGAGAAAATGGATCATTTCTAGGGTGCTGGAATGCAGCGTTCATCTGTTCTAATGAATGATTGTTTCCTAGGAGAGGGCATTCCTCTGAAACGTGGGTAGGAGACTGACAATATTGACATCTTGAGGCAGAAACATGATTGATTTGAGCTGGAGCTCGTTCCTTAATTTCTAAAGCTTCTAACCTTCGCAGAATCGTCGTCATCTTCGCTTCAGAAGCAATGTTTGACTCCAAGGAAAGACCACTAGACTTAGAATGGGGAACTGATGAAACCCTGTCATCGCACTGTTCCCATTGCATTGTTTTTTCAGAAAGACTCTCCAAAAACTCCCAAGCTTCATCAGCATTTTTCCTCATAAAATCCCCGTGGCACATTGATTCTAAGGAAGTTTTTGCAGAATAATCTAATCCCTCATAAATTATTTGGCACAATCGCCATTTCTCTAAACCGTGATGAGGACATTGGATGAGAAGATCTTTAAATCGGTCAAAATACTTCCAAAAAGGTTCTCCCGGGATAATTTTAAAGTTTTGAATGCTGTTCCTAAGCTTTACCGTTTTATGAATAGGAAAAAATTTCTTAAGAAAAACGGTGACAAATTCATCCCAAGTTGAGATGGAATTTGTTGGTAAGCTGTACAGCCATTTTTTAGCTTTATCCTTAAGAGCAAATGGAATAAATCTAAGCTTAACCGCATCTTCATTTAATTCTCTCATTTTAATCATAATACACACTTCCTCAAATTCCGAAATAAAAATATATGCGTCTTCTGTTTCATTACCAAGGAATTTGGGAAGCATGTTTATGTATTGCGGTCTAAGCTCAAAACTTATTCCATTTGTTTCGGGGAGCCTAATGCATGAGGGGATTGCATTCCTAATGGGATAGCACATATCATGAAGAACGGGTGGATTAGGATGCTCCATTTCTATGATTGGTTCAAAGCGAATTAATCGATGTGTATTATCCCTAATCCACTGTTGCATACACCAAAATATTTCTTTTTATTATATATTATTATTATTTTTTTTTCTTAAAGAAAAGAAAGAAAATTAGTTTTTTTTAGAAGATAAAGAAAAAGAAAAATCCTAACTGAAACAAATCAAAACAATCACTTTTCAATCAACTCTAATTCTAGGGGAAAGACTCTCCAAAAACTCCCAAGCTTCATCAGCATTTTTCCTCATAAAATCCCCATGACACATTGATTCTAAAGAAGTTTTTGCAGAATAATCTAATCCCTCATAAATTATTTGGCACAATCGCCATTTCTCTAAACCGTGATGAGGACATTGGATGAGAAGATCTTTAAATCGGTCAAAATACTTCCAAAAAGGTTCTCCCGGGATAATTTTAAAGTTTTGAATGCTGTTCCTAAGCTTTACCGTTTTATGAATAGGAAAAAATTTCTTAAGAAAAACGGTGACAAATTCATCCCAAGTTGAGATGGAATTTGTTGGTAAGCTGTACAGCCATTTTTTAGCTTTATCCTTAAGAGCAAATGGAATAAATCTAAGCTTAACCGCATCTTCATTTAATTCTCTCATTTTAATCATAATACACACTTCCTCAAATTCCGAAATAAAAATATATGTGTCTTCTGTTTCATTACCAAGGAATTTGGGAAGCATGTTTATGTATTGCGGTCTAAGCTCAAAATTTATTCCATTTGTTTCGGGGAGCCTAATGCACGAGGGAATTGAATTCCTAATAGGATAGCACATATCATGAAGAACGGGTGGATTAGGATGCTCCATTTCTATGATTGGTTCAAAACGAATTAATCGATGTGTATTATCCCTAATCCACTGTTGCATACACCAAAATATTTCTTTTTATTTTATTTTATTTTTTTAAAGAAAAGAAAGAAAATTACTTTTTTTTTTTGAAAAGATAAAGAAAAAAGAAAAATCCTAACTGAAAACAAATCAAAACAATCACTTTTCAATCAACTCTAATTCTAGGGTTTAGCCTGACTCAACTAGACCAGCTCCTAACCAAAAACTCCTACAGTGAAAAGATCAAAGTTTTACCCAGGTAGTTA
>NC_033795.1:30776416-30782381 GCF_001876935.1 Asparagus officinalis
CTGTGAGTTGTAGGAATTGTAGATTTTTATTGTTTTGATTGACATTTCCGTGGACCACCGGGCGGACAAATTCCAGATCCGCGTCCGGAAATAAAAATTAAATACTTAACTAAGGTCAACGAGTATTTCGCCGATCCGCGTGAGATCTAGAAGAACGTTACGGAGTTTGCGGTTCCAGATGAAAGTTATCTGGACAGCAAATTTTAAAAGAAGTTAGAGTCTTTTCTAGTTCGATATTTCGTCTTGGTAGATGACACACAGTAAGGAATGAGCTATAAAAGCTGTATTGACAACCATTTAATAGGGAAGAATTAATAAGAAATTCAGAATGTCTGTCAAGAAGGCTTATACATCCTGAGGTAGGTACGTGTTAAGCTACTTCCATATAAGTATCTAAACGCTAAAAGGCCGAATACTGTAAAGAGAGAAAGAGGGGGCGATAATCAAGAGTGATGATACAAAGGCTTATGTTATGCCTGATAGGTGTGACCTTCATTCTCCTTTCCGGTTCGTGAAGCGCTCAGACTGACCATCTTCTGCTGCACATTCGGAGTTAAGTGAGTGCTTATCGCGCGAAGGTCACACAAGACATATAGATAGCCATCAGTCCGAACATAGAGGCCTTAGGTGGCGGCATATTTAATCAGTCATATGGGATTCCAGGTGTGTGAAGAGAGAGGTCTAGGGGGTACCACGGTAGGGGGAAGAAAGGACGGACGAAAGGAATCGGACAAGAAGCAACGCGGTTGTAGCACACCCCCCTGGTGTCCTCCGCCGAGTCCATTAAGAGACGGGACATCCTCTGTGGTGTGTCTCGGCCATAGCGAGGCCGACGACAACCCTAAGGGTGTCTCGGCTTGGTCGAGGACACCCTCCGGGGTGTCTAGTGCTTTTCCTACAGACACCCCCCCAGGGTGTATTCGCCACGCCCGGGACTTATCGTTTATAGGTGTATATCTCGACGTTGTTTCCCCTGTAGAGGTGTTCATGGGCCGCGCTGACGAGGAGATTCGGTGCGTTGGATGCTTGACGAAGGTTCGAATCCACTCTGGTGTGGATATGCTTGATAGAGTGGTCGGAGGCATGAAGGGCGTTGTCCTTTTTGTGAATAAGTGCCGGCGCCTTCCGATTGGCCGGTCTTCATTGATTCCGAAGTCCTATCCGCTCACGTAACTCGTCGATTTCACTCAGTCGTCACTTCGTCGACGTCGGATTAGCCGCCTCAATGTGGATTGGATGTGACGTTCATCGTCCCGCTCGTGTAACACTGAACTGGTTGTGGAGAACTTATAGGACAATTTTGATTTCCTCAAACATGTCATATCCGTTCTTTCGGTCGAACGCACCGGTCGACCGACCTGAGTCTCATCATGCTTCACTAAGGCGACCGACGAGTCTGTCGGTCGACTGCCGTCCGGTCGATCCCCGAAAAAAACTTCCTATGGTGTCGACCGCACCGGTCGAACGACGGCGATGGTCCAGAAATCGTTGTTTTCCTCATGCTGTTTTCTTGCTCCTCACTGCCGGTTCCGACCGACGAATTTCGGTCGACCGACCGCAACTCAGATCACGTTGGGCCAACGGCTACTCTATTTCTGAGGAGCTTTCTGGGGGCTTTGTTTGTCAACTTCCTGGCTTGGGGTTTTTGGCTGAGTTGTGAGAGGGTATAAATACCCTAGTTGCACTTCAACCTCTCAAGCTACACTAATGACGACGTTTTAAAAAAGTTTAAGAAATTTTAACAAGGTTACTGTTCTGGGTATTAAGTTTGTTTTACAAAAGTTTTAAGCATTTGAGTGTTTTTGGTTTTGTGATTCAACTTCTCACAAGAGCTTCAGAGAGATCATCTATTCCGGTTTCTCGGGAACATACCTCACTCATTCTCCTCACCACACGTCTTGATATAGCTTAGACGAAGTTTCTACGCTCTAATTTCTCAGCTATTTTATATATTTTTGGATTAATCATGTGTTATTCAAGCCTAGAACTACATTGAGTTTCAGTTTTGATTTATATCTCTTGTTCACACACAACCTTTTGAGCTTATTGTATTCGTACATTCATAGTCATCACGATTCCTTGGGTTGTTGGGTGTTGTAACTTTGTAGTTGTGCTTTCATTGGTTCTCATCCATAGTCTGAGAATAATCACTTTGTTATATTGTGCTATTGAAGATTCACCATTTCCGTAATATACCTTGTACTCGAGTTAACGGCGGAAGAGTGGGGGGGGTTTGTGGCTGAGAGCTCGGGGATACGTCCCCACAGAGGAGTGGCGATCGGTTGACCGTGCCTAGATGAGAGGTTTGTAACCGAGCACCTGAGGGAGACGGCTCAGGTCCAACACTTAGTGGGTGTAGAGTGTGATTGCATAGTGTGAGTTGTAGAGTTTTCGGTTAGCTAGAAAACCAAGTGTGTAGAAGAAGTTCCGGCTTCCAAACCGTATTGTGTTAGTGGATTTCTCCCCGGGAGTGGGGAGCGGAGACGTAGGACGGAAGGTCCGAACTCCGTGATCATCTTTGTGTGTTTGTGATTGTCTTGGCGTCTCACTTGTGCTTATTGTTCATATCATTCTTGTCGCCATTATCTATTGTTCACATTGTCCACTATCTTGTTTATCTTGTTTATGTTTATATCACCCTTAGTTTATATATCCTTGCATATATATTTCATCATATAGGATATATCACTTTGTGTATATTGCATATTCTTGCTCATTATAGATTGTATACCTATCTTGCAAGAATATACTTGTTAATTATTTTTAATTGGCATTTAATCGGATTAGATTAGCATAAGACCCTAATCACCCCCCTCTAGGGTCTAACAAGAGCAACGCCAACATTCATAGACCAAATTCTTTCATTCAACATCTAAAACTTCCAGATCTGTTCTCATCATGGACACCCGCTTGGACAATTTTGGCAATACACTTGGAACAATGAATGACCAGAAGGAACATATGCACCAATGGTCATTACTTCATGGCTATCCACCTCCTCCACCACCACAATGAGCAGTAAGTCCCTTTTCTCTTTTTTTCAGTTATTTACACATTGGGGACAATGTGCAATTCAAGCATGGGGGAGTGGGTTTATTGGGATGATATTTCATGTATGCTTTGGTGTTTTTGAGTGCTTGTTTTCTGTGTTAGGATTTTTCATTTAGCTTAAAAAAAAGGAGTACCACTGTTCAGCAAAACCTTTTAGCACGTACATCATTTATTTCACATGCCCCATTGTTAAAAAAAATCTTTGTTTCATGTTCAGTTGGTTAGGATGTTATCTGTTCGAGTTCCACTTTGTCGAAACTTAACTCTAAACATTGGAGAGATAGGAATGGATTTTGGCTCAACCCATCTAATTAGAACCTAAGCTTCTTTGGTGACTTGGAATATTTTTTGGTTACTGGAGAAACACTCGGCCTTGTAAAAAAAAAGTCCTAAAGTCTGTTGCACCGAGTACCTGGCACCGCACCCTCAGAAGTATGGTTGTCACGCCAGTAGGTGTTAATTATGATGGGATTTTCAAAAAAAAATGAAAAAAAATTTGAATAAAATGCAAGGAAACCGAGTGCTCCTTTAAGACCTTAAGTAGGAAGAGTATGACCCATTATGATGAGATATGTGTCTGTCACAAGGAGTTTTGGGCAATCACCTAAATTTTTTTAACTTTGTCATGCCATTTCTCTTTCCAATATTTATGAGTTGAGTCACTTGCACTAATGTACGTGAACGATTACAGATACATTTTCTTCAACTTTGAACTTGAAACAATATTTCTATTTTGACATTGGGTTGAGTGGAATAATGTTGCATGTGGACTGATACCTTTGTGCTTAATTGTAGGCGTCTAAAATTGCCTATGAGAGCCCGCACGAAACTCAAAACAATGAATTGGCGAGACAAGAAGACTCACCTAAGCAGCTCGTGCGCGCCGGTCAACGCGCGTACATCAAATCAGCTCATGCGCGCCGGTCAACGTGCGTACATCAAATCAGCTCGTGCACGCCGGTCAACGCGTGTACGTCAAATCAGCTCATGCGTGCCGGTCAACGCGCGTACGTCAAATCAGCTCGTGCATGTCGGTCAACGCGCGTACTTCAAATCAACGCGCGCACGCCAATTAGTCCGCACGCATCGATCAACACGCGTATATTAATTAAAGCGCGTTCGACGATCGGTCTTGCGGCGAAGCATACAAGTCAACAAATCGGCCAAACACGCGGAAAGAGAAAATCCCGGAAGAAAGGGAACATAAAAGAACGAGTCGCCAAAACTGCGCGAACGCAAGACGGATCAACCCGACCTGCACAAGTGCAGGTCGGATCAACCCGACCTGCACAAGTGCAGGTCGGATCAACCCGACCTGCACAAGTGCAGGTCGGATCTGACCCGACCTGCACAAGTGCAGGTCGGATCTGATCCGACCCGCACAAGTGCAGGTCGGATCTGATCCGACCCGCACAAGTGCGGGTCGGATCAATCCGACCTGCACAAGCGCAGGTCGGACTGATCCGACCCGCGCAAGCGCAGTACGGAACCCGAAACACGTTTTGACGGTTTTGATGCTGTTTTTTGCAGGTTTTATCTGTTCCAGGGGTTTCTAACTAACTTGATATCATCCCTAAATGTGGTTAGGCTGTTGTTACCTGAAGATAGAGCCAAACCACTTGTTCTCATCCAAAATAACCGCATCCGGGGCCTATAAATACGAGCCAAAGGCCTCCATTTTCTGGAGCTGGAATTTTATCTTGGCGAGTTCTTCGGCATAAAGAAGGAGAGTTCGAGAGATCCGACGCCCGTTCCCGTCCGTCCCTTGAGATTAGGCTTGGTCTTAATCTCGAGAAGAGCCCTGATTTCGCTTGGTCGATCTCAGCGCTTCCCTTGAGATTAGGCTTGGTCTTAATCTCGAGAAGAGCCCTGATTTCGCTTGGTCGATTTCAGCGCTTCAAATCAAATACTTCCTCGGCGAAGGCGAAGCTCTGCCGAATTTTTCATCAACCGGATCCAGATCTAAGGCGGTCCACGGATAAACCTCGGCACAGGCAAAGATCCCACGCAAGCAGAAGACCGATAAACGATCTCTGCGTTTGTTTTGACGAGAGTTGTAACTTTTGTTTTCATTGTGTAAAGATCTTATAAAAAGATTATCTTTTTGTTTTCATTGTAACGACCGAAGTTGTAATGAATACCACAATGAATACATCAATTTTCGACGCAAACAAACTGGCGACCACAGTGGGAGCCAACAGCTTCGCTGCCGGAGCTGTCGTGTCGCAACCTCGGATCTGCATCCCGGTTGAAGAAGTGGTCGAGTACGAGTTCGACCAACTGAAGTTCGAGGAATATCTGTCGTCCTCCTCCTCCAGATCCTCCGCCTCTCGCAAGCGAAGGAAGATCAACGCCCCCGTTGTTACGGTAGCTGAACCTTACAACGCCCTTCCGGCCTCCAATGAGTCCGGATCTGCAGATCTGAACTCCTCCTCAATCAAGGAGTTGAGTACAGAAGGCGCGCCTATTTTATCAAAGAGAACTCGTCAAAGGCAGCGCCAACGTTGTGCGCGCCAACTCGCTAGAGCCTTGGAGTCAATTGACGGGATCCGTTACGAGGCGGATCTGAAAATTAGGCAACGCCAAGCACCCCAACAGCGGACAGATGTCCTCCCCTCCAAACCAATAGCAAATGAATGGATCCAAATCAAAAGAATCCGTTCAACTCTGGAGGAGCGAATTCAAAAGCGCTGCGCGCTTGCGCGCACGCGAATTCTTGTGCAAAAAGCACAAAAGATGCAGAAGAAGGACATAGCTAAGAAACAACCAAGACTGCATCAAACTTGGAGGCCAAAATCCAAAACGGCAGCCGAAAAGATCGAGAATCGCGGGTCACTTCAATCCGACCCGCTAATTTGCAGGTCACTTCAATCCGACCCGCCAATTTGCAGGTCACTCCAATCCGACCCGTCAA
>NC_033795.1:30792958-30795132 GCF_001876935.1 Asparagus officinalis
CATATTCCCGTAAGAAATGGTGAAGTCTATGTATTCAAAATCATAGCACCAAGTCTAAGAGAATTAACTCTCTTAGCATAACGTTATATGTGAAACGGGTTTTAATAATTCGCATGCTAGCCCGACTCAAACGGTAGCTCTTAGCATAACGTTGTATGTGAAACGGGTTTTAATAATTCGCATGCTAGCCCGACTCAAACGGTAGTCGGTAAAGGCTCATCAAACCCGTTGAAGGCTGGGGGTTTGCCAAAAATCCTAAGTCTACGTCTAACACGCGTCGCCGGTTTAATCTTTTACCGATTGAAAAAGACACCAGAGTCTAAGTCTGGGGCATTTTATCCCGAAGCCTAAGAAGGGGTAAGTCAACGCCTAGCACGCGTTGTCGGGTGCCATATTTCCATAAGAAATGGCTAAGTCTATGTATTCAAAATCATAGCACTAAGTCTAAGAGAATTAATTCTCTTAGCACAACGTTACATGCGGAACGGATATAGAATAATCTGCATGCTAGCCCGACTCAGACGGTAGTCGGTAAAGGCTCATCAAACCCGTTGAAGGCTGGGGGTTTGCCGAAAATCCCACAAGTATTATGGTTGATTATTCCATACGGAGTAAGACATCATAATAAATGAGACATAATGAATGAAAAAAAGACATATCTTCTATTAATAAAATTGAGTTTGCAGGTACAAGAGTTACAATCAATCTACATGAAGTTTGTGACTACGGACTTGCTGTTCAAGTTTAGTCAATTCCTCTGTATAAGTTCGCTCAAGCTCACACTGCAATGCAACCTTGAAGGATTCCTCGGTGAGGGATAATGTTTTCGCAGCCTCTTGTTTGATCTTGGCTAACTTCTATTTCGAGAGCTCTAATTTTTCGGATATCACAACTTGTGAACGCTCCAAGTCATCCTTCGCCATCCCTAAGATAACCAAGGTCTCCATTTGATCCACCCGACTTTGTTGCGTTTGAATCTCAAGTCCAGTAGAAGCCCGAGTGTCGCGCCATGCTTGTAGACGAGATTCCATCCGGATGGCTATGTACGTTGAAGTACTGGCAGTCTTCAACTCTTGTAACCGTCGGAATTCGCGCTCCAGCCGGTCAAAATCGTTGACATGGCTAGTCTTCAACAAAGACCAACAGCTCAGTTAGATCAAGAATCAAAATACATGAATCAGAGCCTAAAAAAGGGAAATTGCGAATCTTTAATTGAAATTCTACAAAATGGAAATTTCCAATTAAGGGTCCAATTAAACCTATACGACATTCTCGGTTCAAGTTAAGTGTCACAGAGTCAAATATAAGGTCTCGATCATGTCAACATGTGGATTCACAAGCTCAATCATATACAAGAATAGCTCGAATTCAAGGCATATGAAGTTCTCGAGCCATACACAAGTTGGGATTCAAGTTATTTCGACCACATACAAGTTTGGATTCAGTCACATCGAGTTCAATCACGTACAAGTTCGAACCATACAAGAGTGCAATCATGTACAAGGATCCACATATACATGAATTCAATCATATATACAAAGTTTGGTTATGTACAAGTTTGAGTTCAAGTCAAGTCCCGGCCTCACACATGTACAAATTCAAGGCGTATAAGGTTCTCGACCACATACGAGGTTGGATTCAAGTCATACACAAATTCGATTATATACAAGAGCTTGGCTATATACAAAGTTTGAGTTCAATCATATACATGAGTTCAATTATATACAAGAGCTTGACTATATACAAAGTTTGAGTTCAATCATATACATGAGTTCGAATTATATACAAAGTTCAAGCACATAAACGAATTCAGCCATGAATAGCTCAAAGACCTCAACAAGAATTTTCAGCCATATACAGGTTCGAAGAGCTGTTCGACCACACATTCAGGCATCAATATCGGTCAAAAGATCTCGGCCAACATCAACCAATCTCAACCGACTTCGGCCATGCACAGATTGAGTTCATCAAACATCAACCAAGAATTTAAAGGCTTCGGCCATGCAAGGATGCAAGTGCAAATTCAAGCCAATTCTCGGCCAACCATCAATCCCAAAAACTCAACAAAGCCTTTCGGCCATGTACAGGTTCAGTCAAGTTTTTTTTAGCCATGAACAGTAAGATTTTCGGCCATGAACAGTAAAAAAAAAGAAAAAAAATTCGGCCAACAAAGA
>NC_033795.1:30795589-30858130 GCF_001876935.1 Asparagus officinalis
TGTTTTTAAATAGTTATCTATGAATTTTCTTTCAACACCTGCGGCGGGGAGTAATTTTCCCCTGAGGTTATGAGGTCTATCTGGAAATGGGTGAGGCAACCGGGCATACCTATTCAGATCAGACTCAATCTCAAGTTCAGCATTTTGGTCATCAGAAGGAATTTGATTCATCGGAAGATCGAGTTGTGAATGGTCGAGAAGGGTTTGATCCGGTCGAGCATCTAACCTGAATTATCTATTTTGTTTATCCTGATCTCAGTGGTATTGTACTGCATTACAGCTCTTGAGCTGGATTGTCTGGAACTGATCGGTGTCTTTAGCGGTTTGCGACAGGGTTGACTTCGGGAAATTTCCTTTTTCTCTCTCACTCACCGCGCAGCAGCTAGTCGGCTAGTTGCCCAAGTTGGGTTTCTAACCGGGCTATGGCTTGTGTGTTCGAGTTGAGCACTTGGCCGGTGGTTTGCATGAATGAATTTAGAGTGGTGGATGATTGGGTCAACATGTTGGTAGTTTGTGTAGAAGCTTTGATCATAGCTTCTAAACCCTTTTCTAAGACACTCAAACGTTTGTCATGATCGGAATTTGATTGATTTGTAGGCTGGTGAGGATGAGGATGTTGGTTTGGAAAAGGTGGGTTAGAAAAATTGTTCGGTGCGTTGAATGGGACAGTGTTTCCCCTAGGGAATTGTTGGTTTGACGCGGGAATAAAGTTTTGGTTTCCATGAGAATTTCCTTGGTTCCAAGCAAAATTGGGATGATTTCTCCAACCTGGATTGTAGGTTGGAGAAAATGGATCATTTCTAGGGCGCTGGAATGCAGCGTTCATCTGTTCTAAAGCATGGTTGTTTCCTAGAAGAGGACATTCCTCTGAAACGTGGGTAGGAGACTGACAGTTATGACATCCCGGGGCAGAAATATGATTGATTTGAGCCGGAGCTCGTTCCTTAACTTCTAAGGCTTCTAACCTCCGCATAATCGTCGCCATCTTCGCTTCAGATGCAATGTTTGACTCCAGGGAAAGACCACTAGACTTAGATTGGGAAACAGATGAAACCCTGTCATCACAGTTTTCCCACTGCATTGTTTTCTCGGATAGACTCTCTAGGAATTCCCAAGCTTCATCGGCGTTTTTTCTCATAAAATCTCCCTGACACATCGATTCTAAAGATGTTTTTGAAGAATAGTCCAATCCTTCATATATGACTTGGCACAATCGCCATTTTTCTAGACCGTGATGAGGACATTGGATTAAAAGATCTTTAAATCGGTCAAAGTATTTCCAGAATGGCTCTCCCGGGACAATTTTGAAATTCTGAATGCTGTTCCTAAGCTTTACCGTTTTGTGAATAGGGAAAAATTTCTTGAGAAAAACGGTGACAAATTCCTCCCAAGTTGAGATGGAATTTATCGGTAAGCTGTACAGCCATTTTTTAGCTTTGTCCTTTAGAGCAAATGGAATAAATCTAAGCTTAATCGCATCTTCGGTTAATTCTCTCATTTTTATCATAATACATACTTCCTCAAATTCCGAGATAAATATATATGCATCTTCTGTTTCATTACCTAGGAATTTGGGAAGCATGTTAATGAAATGCGGTCTAAGCTCGAAATTTGCTCCATTTACTTCGGGGAGTCTTATGCAAGATGGAATTGCATTTCTGGTGGGGTAACACATATCCTGAAGAACTGGTTGATTTGCCATTTCTTGGATTGGTTCAACACGGATTAAGCGATGAAAATTATCCCGAACCCAAAATTGCATACACCAAAACAATTTTTTTTTTTTTAAGGAAGGAAAGAAAATTAGTTTTTTTTTAATGAAAAGATAAAGAAAATTAGTTTTTTTTTATATGAGAAGATAAAGAAAAAGAAAAATCCTAACTAAAACAAATCAAGGCAATCACTTTTCAATCAACTCTAACTCTAGGGTTTAGCCTAACTCCACTAGACCAGCTCCTAACCAAAAATTCCTACAGTGAAAAGATCAAAGTTTTACCCAGGTAGTTAGCCAGGTAAGGATAGTACTAGAGGGTGATCAAAGATCAATTAAGTACCTCTTTCCTTGCGGAGCGCTTTACGCAACCCCTAAACCTTGCCTTAGACACCAACTATTCTGAGAAAACTTAAACCGTTCACTTAAGGATTTCTTGTTCCTTATTGAGCTCGAATCCTTAGGGGCCAACGTCTAATGAGTTTTAGAAGGCTTGGATTTGTGAAGTGAGGAATTAGTGATTTGTGGGCTAAGGAAAGGGTGATGAAATCCCTTACCTTATCTTGATTGGGGTTTTGCCCTTAAGAATGATTTAAGTGTGTGCCAAATCAAGTGCTACAATCACTTTGGTGAATTCCTACACTATATGAAATGCAACCCTAGAAATTAAAAGCGACTAAAAAGGATGATAAAAAGAAAATCTTTTTTTTAATTATGGTCAATAATAATCAAATGTGAGAAGATGAATTTTATTATGGTCAACAAAAATAAAATCTTTTTTTTTAAATCCTAATTGTCTCTAATTGTGAAGCTAGCTAAAGAGGGTGGAATTGAAAACTAGAAAGAAGACTTACCCGAAAGCAATGCTCCAAATTCTTGATCTTCAATCCAAGATTTTCAAGCTCCAAGCGGTTCCTTCACAAGAAAAATACACAAGTTAAAGAATCAAGTTAATAAAATCCTATTTTAGCACCTTCCCCGGCAACGGCGCCAAAAACTTGATGCGGCATAATTATGTACCAAAATTGCAAGTGCACAATTTATCAAGTTATAGTATAAAAAGATATCGATCCCACGAAGAAGGTGATTTTAAGAGATTATTAAACTTGGTTCTTATATTTTGTGCGTGACAATTAGGAATAAAGAATAAGTGTGATTGTATGAGTGGTTGTTTTGATTTATATGCAAGAGGTAATAAATTGAATTTTAGAGGAGAGAAGGAAGAATTAAAGAATAAATGAAATCACAAGGCAAGAAATATGAATTAATAAAATCAAGAAATAAAACTAAGAATGAAAAGAAAATTTAAGAAAGTCAAGATGGAGGATTCAAAAGAGGTAAGAAATCTAGAATATAATCCACTAACCAATTTCAATTACAAAATATAAACTATTCTCTTTTTATCATATTTCAACTTAGATTTATTAAGCATAGATTATCAAACCATTTAAGGAAAGTGTAACCTATCAAATTATCATCTAAGCTAAAATTACTATTCATGATAAGAACAACAACATGATAATAATCCTAGAATTCATAAGCATAACCTATCAAACCATTTAAGATAAGCATAGATTATCAAATTCTTCTTCTACCGATTAGTTCTCTAGTTGATTATCCTAACATGAACATTTTAAGTACAAGAGAATAATTCATACAATATAAAAGAAATTAGACTAGTTTCATACAATTCTAAGATTCCTACAAGAATTAAATTCACATCTTAAGAAATAAAAACAAGAAAAAGAAGACTAATTACAAAATTAAAAAGAAAAGAAAAATCTAAACTATGAACAAGAAATAAATCTAATTACAAAGAAAATAAAAATCTAAACTACAAAATAAATTGCAGAAATTAAATGCAAGAAAAATAAATCTACTCTACAAATTAAAGTGCAAAAAGAAAATAAAAAAGACAAGAAAGTAAATCTATACTACAAGCATGAATTTAAATCTAACTAATAAGCAATAATAAAGAAATTACTAAAAAGAAATAAAAGAGAAAAGAAATGCAAACCTTCAAATTGCTCTTCATCTCCATCCTCATCATTCAACAAGAGGAGAAAGAACAAATTTAAAGAGGAAAAAATTATTTTTATTAATTGCAACTAAAGTTATAATTTTTGGAAGGCCTTCTCAATTAAGAGTAGCCCTCCTCTCCAAAAGGAGTTACAAAAATTTTCACACCTCTAACCCCTCACTCTCTACCCCTATTTATAGTAATCTTCAATGAATATGAGCCATTGGATTTGTCTTGAGCTCCAAGCAACAATCTCCACCTTTGAATTTGCTTTTTTTTCTTCTCTAATCCAACATAAGAGGCCTATTTTGATTTATTTGATTTTCCATATTTGCAGCGGCCCAAATGCATTTCCAAAGTCCGGTCCATAGCAAGCCCTCTTGATTTTTTTTTGATTTTCAAAACAATTCCAAGACCGGCCCATATAATGATTTCCAAAGCAAGTCCTCTTGATTTTTGATTTTCAAAACAATTCCCAGACCGGCCCATATAATGATTTCCTTTGCTTTTCAAATCCAGCCCAATGAACTCCGGTCTCCTATGCAAATCTGATGAACACTGCAGCAATTTTTTCGGTTTTGATTCTTTTAGCAAGTCCGGTTTTGGCCTTCATGTCATTTGTTTGATTTTCCCTAATTTCATTTGATTGAGCAAGTCCGGCCCATTGGAACTTTGTAGCCTTGGTTTCCATTTGATTTCTTTTCTTTTCTTTTTTTTGTGATACAAAGAAGCAACCGGCCCATTCAAGCATCTTGGCCCATTTGATTTTGAAAATAAAAATGCTGCAGCAATGATAATTGGCCCATACAAAGCATCCGGTCATCTTTGCAAAAAAAACCAATCATTCCAACTTTGCATAAAAATCCAATCTTGTTTCCCTTGTGTAATCTTTTTGCTTTGGGCCATCACAAATTCGAAAATTTCATTTTGGCTTCTTGAATCATTTCTTCATTTAATCAATGGGTTTTTGTTGAGAGATGGGAATTTGAGATTTATTCTTCATTAACCTGCAATTAAACATAAAAAAAACAGTTATTAGTGGTATATTTATTCATATAAAATAGATAATGAGGGTATAAAATTGTAATAAAATGTGATTATCAGAAGCCCTATAAATACAAGCCTAGGGCCTCCTTTTAGCGGGGACGAATATTTATCAAGACGTGGAGGTGCTGTTGGATTGAGGAGTCAAGGAGCACGAATTTCAGCGAAGGCAAATCAGATCCCAGCGAACTTCGACATACAGAAGGAGCTATTCGAAGGATCTGAACCCCGTCCGTCCGTCCCTTGAGATTAGGCTTGGTCTTAATCTCGAGAAGAGCCCTGATTTCGCTTGGTCGATCTCAGCGCTTAAAATCAAATACTTCCTCGGTGAAGACGAAGCTCTGCCGAATTTTTCATCAACCGGATCTAGATCTAAGGTGGTCCACAGATAAACCCCAGCACAGGCAAAGACACCCACGCAAGCAGAAGACCAATAAACGATCTCTCTGCGTTTGTTTTGGCGAGAGTTGTATTTTTTTAATTTTCATTGTGTAAGAGTCTTATAAAAAGACCATCTTTTTGTATTTTCATTGTAACGACCGAAGTTGTAATGAATACCGCAATGAATGCATCAATTTTTGACGCAAACAAACTGGCGACCAAAGTGGGAGCTAACAGCTTCGCTGCCGGAGCTGTCGTGTCGCAACCTCGGATCTGCATCCCGGTTGAAGAAGTGGTCGAATACGAGTTCGACCAACTGAAGTTCGAGGAATATGTGTCGTCCTCCTCCTCCAGATCCTCCGCCTCTCGCAAGCGAAGGAAGATCAACGCCCCCGTTGTTGCGGTAGCTGAACCTTACAATGCCCTTCCGGCCTCCAATGAGTCCGGATCTGCAGATCTGAACTCCTCCTCAATCAAGGAGTTGAGTACAGAAGGCGTGCCTATTTTATCAAAGAGAACTCGTCAAAGGCAGCGCCAACGCTGTGCGCGCCAACTCGCTAGAGCCTTGGAGTCAATTGACGGGATTCGTTACGAGGCGGATCTGAAAATTAAGCAACGCCAAGCACCCCAACAGCGGAAAGATGTCCTCCCCTCCAAACCAATAGCAAATGAATGGATCCAAATCAAAAGAACCCGTTCAACTCTGGAGGAGTGAATTCAAAAGCGTCGCGCGCTTGCGCGCACGCGAATTCTTGTGCAAAAAGCACAAAAGATGCAAAAGAAGGACATAGCTAAGAAACAACCAAGACTGCATCAAACTTGGAGACCAAAATCTAAAACGGCAGCCAAACCAAAACGCAGGTCACTCCAATCCGACCCGCCAATTTGCAGGTCACTTCAATCCGACCCGCCAAAACGCGGGTTACTCCAATCCGACCCGCCAATTTGCAGGTCACTTGGATCCGACCTTCCAAATCGCAGGTCACTTGGATCTGACCTTCCAAATCGCAGGTCACTTGGATCCGACCCTCCACTTTGCAGGTTACTTGGATCCGACCTTCCAAATCGCAGGTCACTTGGATCCAACCCTCCACTTTGCGGGTCACTTGGATCCGACCCTCCACTTCGCGGGTCACTTGGATCCGACCTTCCAAATCGCGGGTCACTTGAATCTGACCCTCAAACCCGCCAGTCACTTAAATCTGACCCGTGCCAGGGTCGAGACAGAAGACGTTCTGCACCGGTTACGTTGATCCCTTCGAGTTCCGCACCTCTGGTGGAGCCCCACGACAACATGGATTTGTCCCGATTCAAGGTGAGGATAGTTGATCGCCTAGGTCCTTTGCACGAGGATCGAGGCAAAGTTTTGATCGAAGGACACTTGGGTCCGATGATTGAACCCCGAACGACTCGCCGAGCTGGGGGTCGCACATGCCCTCACAACAATTTCAAGCCTTCGTATAAAGGGAAAACTCTAGTTTTTACCCGCCTGGGGGGTGTGTATTAAAGTCCAAGAGCCCGTCAAAAGTTCACGCTTACAAATGCGTGACTCTAAACGCGTGACTCTTGAGAACGCCAACAAGGAGTTGCATACTCAGAAGAAAACGCGTAAGATAAACGAACGCATTATACCTGAGGATTCATGTAAACAGTCGATAGGTTACTCCGACGGCAACGTCGATGAGTTGTACTATCGGGCTGGGGGTATGAACAAGTCTCAGAAGAGAATTACCCGGGAATTGGAGTCTCACTACCCGTGCGCTAAGATAATCAGGACAGTATTATCAGCATGTAGTTGCCCCAAGACCGCTCCGCAGAGGATCTCGGTATTTGAGAGGATCTCCAACGGAATAGCTAAGTCCAAACCAAAGCGTCTCCGTAAGAAGCGATCGGCTGTTTATGATAACGGACTTCCAAAAGTCACAATTAACATGGCTGATAAGGGAAAGTCGATTCGACCTTCTAGTTCTGACCCTCTCGTATCGCATCGTCTGACTCGGCTACGCGTAGGGACCACCAGACGTAGGGACTACCAGAGAATGCAGAGAGGTTTATCATCGGATGATGAAGCATCAGATGCTAACTCGGCAATCGCTTCTGATAATACGGTATCCAGTCCGGGACAATCCCGTGAAGTGTTCATGATCAACATCGAGCAAATCACTAAAATTCTTGAGGATGCTCTAACCAAGCAGAAAGAGGCATTCAAGTTCGAAATGGAAACGGCTATGCGGCGGATGAG
Organism: Asparagus officinalis; assembly: GCF_001876935.1. NCBI lineage: Eukaryota > Viridiplantae > Streptophyta > Magnoliopsida > Asparagales > Asparagaceae > Asparagus > Asparagus officinalis. The sequence continues at coordinate 30,802,988 of NC_033795.1, forward strand.
GGAAGAACATGACCAACAAATCCGAGCTTTGTCGAATCAAATTGGTGAATCCAGCCGTCGCAACACTGCTAACCAAGCAAATAGCGATTCAGATGTAGATGAACGTCTCAATCCTGATAACCCTCCCGTTGACCAAAACACTGGGGGTGACTCCACTAAAGATAACAACGCTGGGGGTGGTTCCACCGAAAATGACAATGCCGGGGGTGGCCGTGTTATTCCTCTTTCAAATCGTCTGAGGCCCGACACGAGTGAGGATGAGAAAATGAAAGATCTCGAGAGCAAAATCAACGCTCTAATGTCTACTCGAGAGGTGAAAAGGACAGGTATTCCATGTCCCTATCCAAGAGAATGGGATTCGATCCCGTATCCGGCGAAGTTCAACCTGATTAACTTCACGCCGTTTGCCGGGAAGGGTTCACCCACTCAACATCTGATCTACTTCAAGTCCCACTTGGGTATGATCTCCGGCAATGAAGCCTTGATGGTTCGGTCATTCGTTGGTACCCTTCGCGGGCCGGCCTTCGATTGGTACCGCCGTCTCAAGCCCGGAAGTATTAACAACTGGGACGATATGGAGAGCTCATTCCTTGGCAGTTTCTTTGATGACGACGATGAGGTATCCATCAGGACATTTTTCGATGAGAAATAAGAAGATGACGAGACAGTCGACGACTTCGTCAAGCGCTTTCGGAATAAAGCAATGAACTGCCGAGATCCGATCACGGAAGACTTCATCTTCCAGACATGTCATAACAACCTATCTATTGAGATATTAGAAGTTATGGGAGTCGCACCGTCTAATACTTGGAAAGAGTTGAAGACGCGCGGAGAGCGGGCCGAACGCTTCCTCCGAAGGAAGAAAGCCGAGAGGAGCCAACCGACGGTGAATCTTCCGAACTCAAACTTCGCCTCCCGTAGTAAAGGGAAAACACCTGCAGTAGCTGTTGACGCCAATCAGACGTCACAACAGCAACCCCGAAGACAGCAGAAGACTTCGGGTTTAAGACCCCAAAAAGAGTACTCCTTCAAGGATGAAGATGTTCCAGCCATTTTCGAGTCTCTCCTTGAAAACAACAAGATCAAGCTGCCACCTGTCGTAAATCAGGAGGAAGCTGACAACAATGCGGATCTGAAATATTGTGCGTACCACAGGAGGATCTTTCATCCTACCAAGGATTGCTTTGCACTCAAAAATAGCATCCAAACCTTGGTTGAAGCCGGCGTTATATCGCTCAATTGAGACGAATGAACACTCCGACAAGTATAAGAGTATAAACTGCTTCTTAATCCTCCGACCGGTATAAGAGGTTAAACTGCTCCCTGATACTCCAATTGGTATATGAGTCTAAACTGTTTCCTACCGTTGACGGGAAGTTCCTGAAGAATTTTTATATGTAATATTCTTAAGGATAACCCGATCATGTAACCCAGTTTCACAAAGAAGCTGGGGGTGGATGATTCATGTAACGGGGAGTTCCCGGAAGAATACTATATGTAATTTTCTTAGGGATAACCCGATCATTACAAACAAAGTGATAAACACTAAACCCCCACTGTGATTTCCGAACACTCTTTTGCTGAGACGAGATTTGATCGCTTCGGTGGATCAATCTTCCCTCACAAAACTCCTATTGGTGTTTGACGACAGATCAACCTTTCCTCACAAAATCCCCCACTGGTCAAATCAATTGACGGTGGGTCCACTAAGATTTCTATCCGTCAGTTCATGGCAATTTTCAAAGCTTGACGTGTTAAGTCCTGATCACTTAATATCAAAATCCTCCATTGAGTGGCTAGTACAAACCAGTATTTCTACTGCTACTTGTATTCCACTCCCTTTGCTTTCAGGTCAAACCTATAAAAGTTAGGGCCAAAGCCAGATTCCCCTCTCGATTCCTTCTATGAACGAGAGGTCCACTTTCAAATTGAGCAATCAAACTTATAAAAGTTAGGATTGTCTCCAACTTCACTTAGTCAAACCTGCAGATAGTTAGGACTAAGATTGAGTTATCCCTTTCGATAAATGAAAGATTTCCATCTTTTCCTTTTTTCAGCCAAACCTATAAAAGTTAGGGTCGAAATCGGAATTTCTCCTCAATAAATAAGGAACTCTTTTCTTGGATCAAGCAACCAATCCTATAAAAGTTAGGGTTACTTGAATCTTTTCAATTCTCGGAGTGGAGATCCCACTCCTAGTTTCATCTTTCCGGATTCTGGGGGTGGAGATCTCACCTCGAGTCTCATTTCCAACTGGAGATAGAATATAAAATTCTTCCTCTTCAGTGTTGAGAGATAGAATATAAAATTCTTCCTCTCCTATTTCGGGTTCGTCTTTGCCCCAAGAGAAGACAACACTTTTTCAACTCCCAAAATCCGTGCCTCAAAGGTACGGGGAATTTTATCCCGAATCCTAAGTAGGGATAAGTCAACGCCTAACACGCGTTGCCGGTTTAGTCTTTCACCGATTAAAAAAGACACCAGAATCTAGGCGCTTAACACGTGTTGCCGGGTGGTTCGTTCCCGTAAAAACGATCGAGTCTACGTATTCAGCATCGTAGCAACAAAAATCCATGCCTTTTATGCATGAGGAATTTTATCTCGAAGCCTAAGTAGGGATAAGTCAACACCTAACACGCGTTGCCGGTTAGTTCTTAACCGTAAAAAAGAACAAAAGCCTACATATTCAATATTGTGGCAGGTTGTTATTAACACCAAAATCCGTGCCTCACACGCGCGGGGGATTTTATCTCGACTCCTAAATAGAGATAAGTCTACGCCTAACACGCGTTGCCGATTTAGTCTTTCACCGATTGAAAAAGACATCAGAGTATAATTCTGGGGAATTTTTTCCCGAAGCCTAAGAAGGGGTAAGTCAATGCCTAGCACGCATTGCCGGGTGCCATATTCCCATAAGAAATGGTGAAGTCTATGTATTCAAAATTATAGCACTAAGTCTAAGAGAATTAACTCTCTTAGCACAACGCTATATGTGAAACGGGTTTTAATAATTCACATGCTAGCCCGATTCAAACGGTAATCGGTAAAGGCACGCCAAACCCGTTGAAGGCTGAGGGTTTGCCAAAAAACCTAAGTCTACATCTAACACGCGTCGCCAGTTTAGTCTTTTACCGATTGAAAAAGACACCAGAGTCTAAGTCTGGGGAATTTTATCCCGAAGCCTAAGAAGGGGTAAGTCAACGCCTAGCACGCGTTGTCGGGTGCCATATTTCCATAAGAAATGGCTAAGTCTATGTATTCAAAATCATAGCACTAAGTCTAAGAGAATTAATTCTCTTAGCACAACGTTACATGCGGAACGGATATAGAATAATCTGCATGCTAGCCCGACTCAGACGGTAGTCGGTAAAGGCTCATCAAACCCGTTGAAGGCTGGGGGTTTGCTAAAAATCCCACAAGTATTATGGTTGATTATTCCATACGGAGTAAGACATCATAATAAAGGAGACACAACGAATGAAAAAGACATCTTCTATTAATAAAATTGAGTTTGCAGGTACAAGAGTTACAATCAATCTACATGAAGTTTGTGACTACGGACTTGCTGTTCAAGTTTAGTCAATTCCTCTGTATAAGTTCGCTCAAGCTCACACTGCAATGCAACCTTGAAGGATTCCTCGGTGAGGGATAATGTTTTCGCAGCCTCTTGTTTGATCTTGGCTAACTTCTGTTTCGAGAGCTCCAATTTTCCGGATATCACAACTTGTGAACGCTCCAAGTCATCCTTCGCCATCCCCAAGATAGCCAAGGCCTCCATTTGATCCACCCGACTTTGTTGCGGTCCAATTAAACCTATACGACATTCTCGGTTCAAGTTAAGTGTCACAGAGTCAAATATAAGGTCTCGATCATGTCAACATGTGGATTCACAAGCTCAATCATATACAAGAATAGCTCGAATTCAAGGCATATGAAGTTCTCGAGCCATACACAAGTTGGGATTCAAGTTATTTCGACCACATACAAGTTTGGATTCAGTCACATCGAGTTCAATCACGTACAAGTTCGAACCATACAAGAGTGCAATCATGTACAAGGATCCACATATACATGAATTCAATCATATATACAAAGTTTGGTTATGTACAAGTTTGAGTTCAAGTCAAGTCCCGGCCTCACACATGTACAAATTCAAGGCGTATAAGGTTCTCGACCACATACGAGGTTGGATTCAAGTCATGCACAAATTCGATTATATACAAGAGCTTGGCTATATACAAAGTTTGAGTTCAATCATATACATGAGTTCGAATTATATACAAAGTTCAAGCACATAAACGAATTCAGCCATGAATAGCTCAAAGACCTCAACAAGAATTTTCAGCCATATACAGGTTCGAAGAGCTGTTCGACCACACATTCAGGCATCAATATCAGTCAAAAGATCTCGGCCAACATCAACCAATCTCAACCGACTTCGGCCATGCACAGATTGAGTTCATCAAACATCAACCAAGAATTTAAAGGCTTCGGCCATGCAAGGATGCAAGTGCAAATTCAAGCCAATTCTCGGCCAACCATCAATCCCAAAAACTCAACAAAGCCTTTCGGCCATGTACAGGTTCAGTCAAGTTTTTTTTTAGCCATGAACAGTAAGATTTTTGGCCATGAACAGTAAAAAAAAGAGAAAAAAAAAATTTCGGCCATCAACAAAACCCCAAGTCCAAAATTCGGTTTTCCCTAAGATTGAATGGTTGAGAGACTGCAGTTATCAAGTCAGGAACACAATCAATAAAAAAATTCGGCCATGTACAGTTAAGGGTTCAAACAACAAAAATTTTGGCCAACTTCTCAAACCTTACATCCAAGGTTCGGTTTTCCCTCAAGAGTGAAAAGTTAGGGTTTCAATCTGGCCAACTTCTCAAACCTTACATCCAAGGTTCGGTTTTCCCTCAAGAGTGAAAAGTTAGGGTTTCAATCAACAAGTTATGCATGCAATCATGAAGGGCCTCAAGAGTGAAAAGTTAGGGTTTCAATCAACAAGTTATGCATGCAATCATGAAGGGAAATTCGGCCACACATTCAACCAACACCGATTTTGGTTTTCTCCAAATTCAAAAGTTAGGGTTCAACCATCAAACCAAAGCTCATGATTTCAAAAGCAAAAGTTCAAAACTGAAATTAAATAAGCCATGAAGAGGAGACTTACCCAAGTTCTTGAAGCTTGAAAGGGGAAGAAGAGCTCAATTGGCCGAAACCCTAGATTGGGATTTTCTCCTTTGCTCGAATCCAAATAGGAAGAAGAGAGGAAGGAATCAGTGAAGAATTTAAAGGGGTTGAGGAGTTCTGATCTTGTTCGAATTCTTGAGGAAGAAGAGCTCTCGAAGGACCAGAGCTTGGAGAAGAAACCGAATTTGAGAGAGCTAGAACGAAAAGAAAAAGGAGGAAGAAAAAGATAAGATGGGTTTTTTACCCCTTTCCCAGATCCCGACCCGCGTTCCGCGGGTCGGACCTGTGTCCGACTCGCGTGATCGCGGGTCGGATTAATCCGACCCGCGATCACGCGGGTCGGATCCATCTGACCCGCGTGAACGCGGGTCAGACTCTTATTGGCGCTCGTTTTGCTGTATTTTCGCCTGATTTTGTCTGTTTTCGAAATTTTCGGAGTCCAACCTCATTTCCCGGATAATTTTGCGGCATTTTCGCTCATATTTGGAACGTTCAGAGTTCAATTTCATCTCCCGGATAATTTGGCGTCATTTTCACTCAGATTTGGAATTTTCAGAGTTCAATTCCGTCTCCCAAATAATTTTGAGATATTTTCGTCTATTTTCGGAATATTCGGGACCCAATTTTATATTTTGGGTGATTTCGCGATATTTTCGCCTATTATCGGAATATTCAAAATCCAAACTCCAATTGGCGACCACGAGTCTAAACTGTTTCCCAATTTTGACGAGAAGTTCCTGGAGAACATTATGTATAATAATTCTTAAGGATAACCTGGCAACCTCCGACGGGTACATGAGGTTAAACTGATTCCCAAAACTCTCAGGAGTACACGAGTATAAACTGGTTCTCCTCAGGTTAATGCGAAACCCTAAGGTCAACGCCGGTCAACGCGTAGCCTTAGGTCAACGCCGGTCAACGCATACCCTAAGGTCAACGCCGGTCAACGCGTTGCGATAAAAGTCAACGCCAATCGATTCGAAAAGCCTACTCACCAAAAGTCAATTCAATGACACATCAACAAAAATCTATTCACCAAATTCGGTTCAAGGCTTCGATAACGGTCAGACGATAAACGCAGTACCGGGAAAATTTTAGCTATTCGATAAAACACAGAATATGCTAAGATATGGAGAAGTCAAGAATCGAAACCATCTGTAGGTCCTTTAACACCGACTGAAGGTGGGGATCCATCATATCCAAAGCATTTCAGACTCCTCTATAAAAGAATGAGGCTGAAACACTTTGGAGGGGGTATCTGTAGGCGTCTAAAATTGCCTATGAGAGCCCGCACGAAACTCAAAACAATGAATTGGCGAGACAAGAAGACTCACCTAAGCAGCTCGTGCGCGCCGGTCAACGCGCGTACGTCAAATCAGCTCGTGCATGCCGGTCAACGCACGTACTTCAAATCATCTCGTACACGTCAACCAGCTCGTGCGCGTCGGTCAACGCGCGCACGCCAATTAGTCCGCACGCATCGATCAACACGCGTATATTAACTAAAGCGCGTTCGACGATCGGTCTTACGACGAAGCATACAAGTCAACAAATCGGCCAAACACGCGAAAAGAGAAAATCTCGGAAGAAAGGGAACATAAAAGAATGAGTCGGCAAAACTGCGCGAGCGCAGGACGGAATAAACCGACCCGCGCAAGTGCGGGACGGATCAATCCGACCTGCACAAGTGCAGGTCGGATCAATCCGACCTACGCAAGCGCAGGTCGGACTGATCCGACCCGCGCAAGCGCAGTACGGAACCCGAAACGCGTTTTGACGGTTTTGATGCTGTTTTTGCAGGATTTATCTATTCCAGGGGTTTCTAACTGACTTGATATCATCCCCAAACGTGGTTAGGCTGTTGTTAACTGAAGATAGATCCAAATCACTTGTTCTCATCCAAATAACCGCTTCCGAAGCCCTATAAATACAAACATATGGCCTCCTTTTAGCGGGGACGAATATTTATCAAGACGTGGAGGTGCTGCTGGATTGAGGAGTCAAGGAGCACGAATTTCAGCGAAGACAAATCAGATCCCGGTGAACTTCGGCATAAAGAAGGAGCTATTCGAAGGATCTGAACCCCGTCCGTCCGTCCCTTGAGATTAGGCTTGGTCTTAATCTCGAGAAGAGCCCTGATTTCGCTTGGTCGATCTCAGCGCTTCAAATCAAATACTTCATCGGTGAAGACGAAGCTCTGCCGAATTTTTCATCAACCGGATCTAGATCTAAGGTAGTCTACGGATAAACCCCGGCACAGGCAAAGACACTCACGCAAGCAAAAGACCGATAAACGAACTCTCTGTGTTTGTTTTGGCGAGAGTTATTTTTTTTTCATTGTGTAAGAGTCTTATAAAAAGACCATCTTTTTGTATTTTCATTGTAACGACCGAAGTTGTAATGAATACCGTAATGAATGCATCAATTTTCGACGCAAACATGGAGGATATCAGGAGTTTGAAGCAGAAGTTATCAAAAGAGTTTGACATGAAGGACTTGGGTCCAGCAAAGAAGGTCATTGGAATGCAAATCACGAGAGATAAGAAGAGAGGTCTCATGCAGTTATCTCAGACGGAGTACATCAACCGTGTTTTGCAAAGATTCAACTTGGGCGACGCCAAGCCAGTGAGCACACCCTTGGCTAGCCATTTTCATCTATCGAATGATCAGTCTTCTCAGTCAGAAGAAGAAAAAGAGAGTATGACTAAGGTCCCTTACGCCTCAGCTATCGAAAGTTTGATGTACGCAATGGTCTGTACGAGACCAGACATTGGCCATGCAGTGAGAGCGGTCAGCCTGTTTATGTCGAATTCAGGAAAAGATCATTTGGAAGCAGTTAAGTGGATTCTGAGGTATCTGCGAGGCACCACACAAAAGTGTTTGCACTTTGGTAAGAGAGAGGCGAAAGTGCAAGGGTACGTAGATGCAGACTTCGGCGGTGAAGTCGATCACCGAAGAAGCACCACCGGCTATGTATTCACTGTCAGAACTACAGCTGTTAGTTGGATGTCATAAATACAGAAGATTGTCACTCTATCCACTACAGAAGCTGAGTATGTTGCATTGACTGAAGCCAACAAAGATATGATATGGCTTCAGAGTTTGTTAATAGAGCTGGGATTCAAACAGGAGATGAATGTTCTGCATAGCGATAATCAAAGTGCAATTCACTTAGCTAAGAATTCCACATTTCATTCTAGAACGAAGCATATTGGGCTTCGGTACCACTTCATCAGGTCCCTATTGGAAGATGACATGTTAAAACTGGAGAAGATTCCAGAAAGTAAGAATCCAGCAGATATGTTAACAAAGACGGTGATCATTCACAAACTAGAGTTGTGCGCAACTTCAGGTGGTCTTCATGCATAGGTGATGAGGGCGGAGCCACACAAGAGATGATAAAGAAAAGATAGCCTGCTGACGTCGGTTTGGTCTCCAAGTGGGAGATTGTTGGAATCGAGTGTGGATACCAACCTCCACAGGCGGCGTCGACGGCAAGGCTCGAGATCAGACGAGGGTCGAACTCGTAAGCGGACGAGGTTCGAGCAGGCGAAGTCGAAGCTCAAGCGGTCGAGTTTCGGACGAGGCTCGAGATCAGACGAGGGTCGAACTCGTGAGCGGACGAGGTTCGAGCAGGCGAAGTCGAAGCTCAAGCGGTCGAGTTTCGGACGAGGCTCGAGGTCAGACGAGGGTCGAACAGGAGCAGATGAGGTTGACGCTCGCCACATACGAACTTCGACTTGAGGCTAGGTCTGCGCGTGGGCTGGTGACAGCCTGTCGCCAGCGGACCCCCCTAGGGTTTCCCTATAAAAGGGAAACCCAGAGCTCGACCCCTTGATGCCCTAACCGCACCCTCTCTCTCTCCTTCGTGTGGTTTCCTTTAGCGGTGGCGGACCCAAATCGCAAGATTTTCCCCTTCGTGTTTTAATTACAGCTCTCAAGATTTGAGGGGAATTAAAAAGGGTTGTTCTCAAGAGCATTAAATAGGGATTATTCCCTTTAAACTATTAACACTGTAGCTACAGTATTTGTATTGAGAAATCTTAGTTTGAGATCTGCTCTTGTGTTGTAATTTCTTGTTGATTAATAAGAAATTAATTGTGTAGCTCCCGAGGACGTAGACAATTGCCAAACCTCGTTAAATCTTGGTGTAATTTTCTCTATACCGCTTTTCTGCTGTCTTAGGAGTTTTGGCGTAAATTCCCCAACACCTGTTATTACCAGAACATCTCATTATATATACCTCCTTGATCAATGAGATTGTGCCTGTCTCAAATGCTAGTTCTATGTTTAAAATGAACAGAATGAATAGCATTTCAAAATAAACTCATAAATGTCAGCTCCATGTTTAAAATGAACAGAATGAATAGCATTTCAAAATAAAGTATATATTTCTTTTTTAATTAAATGAATTAAATATAAAATTCTTACTTAGTTATGAGTATGCCATGTGACTAAATGATATCACACAAACTGTTACACACAAACTATATATCTCTCTGAAACACAACTAAAATTATATACTTAATGTTTTTATGTGATGGTGGTGTTAATGGTGCGTGCGTGCGTAGCGATGGTTGTATTGGTTAGTGAGTTGGTTAGTTGGTTGTTATTTTGTTTTGTTGTGGGGCGTTCGTGCGTAGGGTCGTTGGTTATGTTGTTGGTTGGTGGGTGTTTTCGTCGTGGTGGTGGTGGTGATGGAGGGGGAGGGGGTGGGGGGTAGGAGTTTGGTTGGTTGGTGGGTGGGGTTAGGGGATTGTTATTGTGGTGGTGGTGGTGTTGTTATTGTTGTGTTGTGGTGTTGCATGTGTTGTATTGTATGTGTGCGTGTGTGCGTGTTGGTGGAGATAGGTACGGGTGCGTGCGTGTGTGCGGGTGAGGTTAGAGTGTGTGCGTGCGTTGTTAAAAACATGTGCGTGCTTGTGTATAATATATAAAAATATGCCATGATACTCTCTCTGATTCATATAACATGTAAGAATATGCCATGATACTCTATTATTGCTATACTTGTATGTCATGCCTTGTTGTTTTATAATTTGTTACTTTACTGTAAAATTCAGTTTTTGATGATGTACGTATTGCTCTATAACGTTTTATTTATATTTTTAGGCTGGGACTTCTCGACAAGGTGGAGTTGGTGATGAGGATGATGATGATCGGGACTAATTTTATTTGTTTTAACATTGAAAACAATGGGTGTGCTGTATAAATAACATTTATAATGTTGGGACTGATTTTATTATGATCGGGACTGATTTTATTATGTTTTTAGTGAAATAATTGTTATTATGTTTTTATTATGTTTTTAGTGAAATAATTGTTATATATGCGTGAGAATGAAAATATGTGTTATATGTGTTTGTGTTGTGTAAATTTATTGTACATATTATTGTTGTGAAATATATTGTACAGGAATTTCTAATTTTCAAAAAAAAATTTAAAAAAATTTCAGATTACTTTTAGCGACGGATATTCCGTCGCTAAAAGTCCTTTTAGCGACGGAAAACTAACACGCCAGACATGCACTAATACAACTTTTGGCGACGGAAAATCCGTCGCCAATATATATAGCGACGGGAAATATATAGCGACGGATATTTCCGTCGCCAAAAAGTATAGAATTTGGTGACGGATTTTCCGTCGCTATATAACCGTCAGTAATATTTAGCGACGGATAGTCCGTCGCTAAATGTCACTTTACCTACCCTTATAATAGTGACGACTTTTTAGCGATGGAATTCCTTATTTTCAGTCGCTAAAACATTTAGCGACGGATTTTTAACTTTTGGCGACGGATTTGTCCGTCGCCAATAGTCCCCTTTGCAGTAGTGAGTATGCCGTCGATGCGACACTTTGGATTCTGGACTTATCGTAGAATCTCTAAAAACCATGACTGACGAACTAAGTTTCATTATCATAGACTATTCGTCTTGGTACACAAAAACGGTAGATGACGTGATGTTTGATAAACTTGATCATGTTTGAATCTTTAACTTCTTTCAACGGAATTGCCTCTGCCCACTTGGAAAAGTAATTGGTCATTACCAAGATGAACCGATGTCCTTTGGCCGTTGGCGGAGTAATGGGTCCAACAATATCCATTCCCCATATCTCAAATGGCTTAGATGCCGATGTTGGGTGCAGGTTCCCTGGTGCCTGATGAATTAAGTCATCATAGATTCGGCATGTGTGACAACGTTTAGCATAGTCGATGGCATCTGAAAATATCTTTGGCCAATAATAACCAATTCGTCGGAGACGGTCTCCTAACTTAGCTCCAAGTTGATGAGCTCCACACATCCCGTCATGAGCTTCCTTGAGAGCCTCCTATGCTTCTCTTCTAGAGAGGCAATGAAGTAAGATTCCATCATATGATTTATTGTACAAGGTTTAAGAGACCGTGTCGTAATAGAATCGAAGAGTCTTCCGTTTGATGGCTGCCGCTTCTTTAGCGTCATCAGGTAGTATCACATACAAGACGTAGTCAATATATAGGAATCGCCAATCCCTGGGTTCTAGCTCAATTGAAGTTTCACAGGTGATCTCCGTTGTAGTCTTATTTGAGCAGTGTTTTAAGGAAAGCTTCGGGTGGTACAAGTCATGGCCCATAATGAATATCGTTGTCTCTTCTTTTGGTGGTAATGCTAGAGAAGGTTTCAATGAGGCTAAAGTATCCGCATATGTATTCTGGGCTCGTGGGATGTTTTTAATGAAGAAGCCTTCAAACTTCTGAGCTAACTCTAGCATAGTGAAGTGATATGGGACTAAGTCCTCATTACGTACTTCATATTCTCCTCGGGCTTGATTCACAATAAGTTGAGAATCATTGTAAGCCTCGAGGTGTCGAATGTTGAGCTCTTAGGCCAACTGCATCCCTAGTAGCAAAGCATTGTACTCTGCTATAGTATTAGTGCATGGCTCGATTAGAGAGAATCCTCTGGGGATTACATGACCGCCTGGGGATATGAGTACCACCCCCACACTAGTAGTGATTCCTCTATTAGGGTTTGCTCTAGATGCACCGACAAAGAACAATTTTTATATTTGTATAACTTTTTGAGTTGCACAAGCTTCGGCGGCTTCATCTGTAAATCTTCATATAATTTGGATAATTCAGATACTGGATGGTCGACTAAGAAATCTGCCAAAGCTTGCCCTTTAACAGCCTTCTGAGGCATAAATTGCATGTCATACTGTGATAGGAGGACCACCCATTTCGCTAGATGACAATTCAGAGAAGATGGCTTCATCATGAGCATTCTCAAAGGATTTACTTTGGAGATGACATGGATTGTTTGGCCTACTAAGTAGTGTCGCATCTTTTGGACAGCAAATACTAAAGCAAGGCACTCCTTTTCTACCGGATTATACTGGTGTTTGGCTCCAATCATGGTTCTACTAAGGTAGTAAATTGCTTGCTCGTATCCTTGGTCATTGTTCTGAGCTAATAAAGCTCCAAGAGAATGATCCATGGCCCTCACGTATAACAGAAAAGGTTTCCCTAATATCGGGGCCATAAGAATAGGTGGTTCAGTGAGGTATCTTTTAACCTCCTCAAATGTCTTTTGGCAATCTCTATCCCAAACAAATGAAACTCCTTTCTTCATCAACTTAGTGAAAGGCTGGCAGCATCCTGAGAGGTTTGATATGAATCTCCGGATGTATGCCAATCTTCCTTGCAAGCCTCTGAGCTCTTTGATATTTCTTGGAGGTGGTATTTTTTGGATAGTATGAACCTTTTCTGGGTTGAGAGAAATTCCCTTGGATGTGACTATGAATCCCAGGAATTAACTGCTAGAGACCCCCAGAAATGACTTGGTTGGATTCATGTTCAGTTGATGTGCTCGCATGATATCAAACATCATCTTCAGATCTGCAAGATGATCGCCTCTATTTTGGCTTTTTACTACAATATCGTCCACATAACATTCTATCTTCTTGCGTAAATATTCGTGGAAGATTGTATTCATGGCATGCTGATAAGTTGCACAGGTATTCTTTAATCCGAAGGGCATTACCGTATAACAGTACACCCCCAGGGGTGTTCTGAAAGTAGTAGCCTTTCGTCTTCATGCTACATTTTAATCTGGTTATATCCTGAAAACCCGTCCATAAAAGACATCCTCTTATACCCACAAGTATTGTTGATCATGACATCTGTGATGTGGAGTGGAAACTCGTCTTTCAGACATGCAGCATTAAGGTCACGAAAGTCAATGCAGATTTAGACCTTGCCATTTTTCTTAGGCACAGGAATGATATTAGCAACCCAGTCAGGGTGTTGTTCCTCTCTGATAAATCCTGAGTCGATAAGCTTTTTGACTTTCGACTCAATTGCTTCCATGATCTCTGGACGGAACCGGTATTGTTGTTTGACAGATTTCGCATCCGGATCAATGTTAAGACAATGCATGGCTACTTTGGGCTCAACACCAGGTATGTCTTCATAATTCCAAGTGAAGACATCTATATATTCTCTGATAAGAGATATGAGATCTTCTTTCTCGGGTGGTGATAAGCTCTCGCTTATGAAGATTGGCTTAGGATCGGATTCATCCTACATGTTGACCTGGATCACCTTATCTTCGATGGGCGTTTCGCGCTGTTCGAAACGCATATCCCATAAGATGTTAAGGCGTTTGATCCAAGAATCGTTGGTTTATTCGATCAATCCTTGGTCATCCTCTGTATCTTCGACTAGACGACTAACTGAAGCCATGTTCACGGACATGCTTTTAAACATTGCTCTGACACTTACATCGGATTCCCATGAGGAAGTTCCGGATGAATGATCTTGACACAGGCAGGCTGCCAAGTCTCGTCTTCTGAAGGAGGAGGAGTTAAGACATAACCTAACCCTCTTTTAGTTTTATGGTAATAATCGAGAGGTTTTCCTTTTGGAGTAGAAAGCTAAATCAGCGCTCGTCTTCCTTTCCTAAAATTTAAACCTTCCTGTTTACCAAAGTCATAACCCATCATTTTCATCAATTTGATAGAGTTAGGTTCATGATAATGGAATTAGGGGACTTCCTGGTCTTCCTCTGAACTCTCTCGCTTGAGCAATTCAGGTTTGACCTTACCAAAGTAGATCGGCTTTTGCCCTTTCCTTTTAGACGGGACCATAAAGAAAGCCTTCTACACATCCTCCATCTCTTCGAATGCGACGAAGGATGATTTTAGAGGCAAAGTGAGGGAAGCCTCGGCATACAATGTACGCCATAAATCAGTACCTGCATCTATATCAATCTCTATTTGTTCATATTCAGAGGACACATCAGACAAGTACACCAAATTGAAATCTTCATTAATATACCACCCGCCCTCACTCGGTACATTGTTATTATCTTCATTTTGACTCATTACATCAAAATTCAACTCCCATGGACAATCTTCCTTAGGATCGGGCTCGATGTCAGCTTCGTTGCCATTATCGGCGGTCCCATTCGATTGCCCAGGCTCTTGGGAATCTAAATATAAGACTGGTTCGGTGTGAAAATTCTCCACTCCTATGAAGGGTTGCTTCTCAACAATCAGAGTTCTGACTTCTCCCTCCTCATCGACATATTTCATGACCTGATGAAAAGTAGATGGGACAATGCGATTTGCATGAATCCAAGGTCATCCTAGCAACAAATTATAAGACGTGTCCGCATCTATGATGTAACAAGTCACTTCGAACTCGAGATCTCTGATTTGGCTCATGAGTTTGATTTTACCCAAGGATCATGTGCTGTTGGCATTGAAGCTGAAGATGGTCATCTGAGTGGAGTTCAACTGGTGCAAAGGAATCCCTAGAACTTGCATGACCCGATATGGCATGATACTGAGTGCCGAGCCTGGGTTGACTTGTACACGACTGATCTCAGAAGAGTCGATATACCCCGTATAATACAGAGTTCTATCATACTTGTGTTTAATCTGCACGTCTTCCTGAGTGAATGATATGCATGGCAGACTTCTTGCGGCTTGTCGACACTGTACAAAAGATTGTCCCTTAGAAGTTTCTAGAACTAGAGCAACTTGAGTAATAAAGCTCTCAGTGTCTGTTAAAGCTTCAATTAGAGCTTCTCTTATGGTCTTGGACAATCGTAAGAGCTCGTACAAAGTGATCCTCACGAGGATGTTAGCCAATTGCGCCAAGACGTTGAATCTGAAGGGAGTGTTCGATCCTCCAGGCTCCTGTTGAAGAAGATTCTGGCTGAAGCGAAGCTCTTTTTTTCCCTTATTAGTTGTCTTTTTAGGAGCAGAACCCTCAGCCGACTGGGATTGTTCTTCTGCTCTTTGAGCATCTTGGCTATAGTTTTTCAAATATGTTTTCCCTGATCGGGTGCCAGGGTTATCTCTTTGATCTACTGTAAGGACAATCCTCTCTTCTTCCGAGTCTGTAACAGGTTTGAGATGATCGTCATCCTCGTTTATAGAGGGGCTAATCATATTAGATGACTTTGCCTTGACTCTATTCTTCTTCGTTGATGCACTTGTCCACTGCTGGTCTTTAATTAAGTCAGGATAGACCCACATGATTTCTCCTTTTAGAGTAGTGAGGGGTACCAAACCTTTATCTTTATGACCATGCGGGTCAGCATTCTTCAGGTATATTTCTCCCTTAAGGATAGGGATAACACCGTCCGCTGCCGCTATAGGAGGGAAATCTCTGAACTGGACCGATATCAAATTAGTGGACACGATCTTCTGATCTAGTTTCAGCTTGAGTACATTAGCATCCACCAAGTGTTGCAGAATATCCTTGAAGATATAACATCTCCTCGTTAGATGTCCTAGCATTCTATAATACCGGTAGTAGTTAAGATCATCTACTTTTCCTGCTTCTTCAAGTTTCTTCACTTCAGGAAGTTTCAGTTTGTTGTTCTTTCGAAGTAGCTGGAATAGGGTATACACATGTTCCTCCTTGAAAGAGTACTGCTTGGGCGCCTTCTATTGATTTGATGCCTTGCCTTGCTTCACAGGTGGCGCTCGAGTGTTGGTATCAGTGGCCAAAGTCTCCTTTCCCTTGGATCTAGGAGCATTGCCTTGGTTGTGTTGTGCTTGCGGCTTTGGCTCATTAGCTTCTTCAGCTTTGACCCGGGTAACAATTTCTTCTGTCTGTTCTCCCTGTGAGACCAACTGTTTCTAGGAGCGATATTCTGCTACTCCTA
Organism: Asparagus officinalis; assembly: GCF_001876935.1. Lineage (NCBI taxonomy): Eukaryota > Viridiplantae > Streptophyta > Magnoliopsida > Asparagales > Asparagaceae > Asparagus > Asparagus officinalis. The sequence continues at coordinate 30,819,337 of NC_033795.1, forward strand.
TTTGAGTCAGGAGATGGGTCTGCAAGTTGTGCCTGTAAGTTTTCACACCCGATGGGCATCGTGGGCTATACTTCGGAATCTCTCCACAAAGGTCGCTATGGATTCTCCCTTCCTCTGCTTGGTGGCGAGAAGGGTCGGGACAGAAATTTCTAAATCATCTTTGAAAAACTTGGCTAAGAAAACTCTTTCTAGATCTATCCATTTCTGAATAGACCCAGCAAGCAACTTCGTGAACCATTCGAAGGTAACCCCCTTAAGGGTGCCAATGAACAAGAGAGTCAATATGGAATCATTTGCTATCACATCTCTTGTCTGTGACTTGAAATAATAAATGTGTTGGTTCGGCTATCCCGTACCATCAAAAGTCTATAGAGTCGGGGCCTTGAATTTCGGAGGATAGGGAGTTGTGTCCCATTCTGCGGGATAAGGCCGCACTACTCCATAGTTTTGGAGCTCGGTCCTATTGGCAATTGCATTGAGATGAGCTTCCAATTCCTTCATCTTGGCTAACTGAGGATTATGCTGGTTCTCATCCTCTTTCTCTTCTTCAGAGGTGGACTTTATACTATGAGCTTCATGGTCCGAATTCTCGTTCACTTTATCCTTCCATTTTGATGATTTCATCTTTAGGGAGGATTCAGTTTTTTGGATCTTTTTTGCGACAAGCTGAATCATTAGATCTCGCAGTTAATTAAGAGTCTCTTGCTGAGCCTGGAGCATGACCTGATATTCATTAACCCTCCTCTCTAGGTCGTCTGAGTTCCCAGTCATGTACACAGAATCCTCACGTGCTACGAAAGAACTTAAGGACTGAGACTCCACAATGGCCGAGTATTCCTCATCAGAAGTTGCTCCTCTAGCCAGTCGTTTATAGTTGACAGGAGGAATGGCTCCTATCCGAGTTCAGGTGTGTTGATATATCCCTTCGAACTCATCACAAATTTCTCTGGCAGTCGGCGAGTGGCTTATTTTTGACTCATTAGAGCTAGGAGCTTTCCCTCTACCGATCACATTGATAGTAACCACAGGATATTCGGTCTCCAAAGCCTTCTTTCTGTAGTTTCGTCATTGCTTGGCAAGTCGGGTGATGTTCGTCAATCGATCAAACACTGACTGCCTTGGTTCAGAAGTGCAGCATAAGCATTCTGAGAGGACTGCGGAGATAAGTCGCTCACAATGACATGAATGAGCGGCTTGTCGTATTGGTCTTTTTCTTTAAAGTAACTCCCTTAAGTCAGATATCTGGGGAGATTCTCTCACAGATTGTGAGTTTTGAGATGGAACCCCCTACCCATCAGTGGACGAGAATGGCTCTTGTTAAACATGGATCTTGAATCCACATTGATCTCTTTGGACATGACGGATCATGTCGTGTTCTAAAGAATGAACACGAGGGTCGTGTTGTGTTTGATTAACGCTAGAACGAAGTGTGTGTTTTGTTGGTGAAACGCACCTTTGTTGGTTGCATTTTTGTTGGTTAACACAGTCCTGAGGTCTGTGTTTTGGGTCTTGAATGCACTCCTGAGAGTTGTGTTTAGAATCTAGAGCGTGCTCCGGAGAACTGCGTTCAGTTTGGGAAACGCTTCCCTGAGGGTTGCATTTTAAAATCGAAGCACATCCTTGAGGGCTGCGTTTAGGTGTTGAAACACGTCCTGAAGGACTACATTTGGCTTTTGAAACGTGCCCATGAGGGCTATGTTTTAGGTTGATTATGTGTGGCTCATACTTAGGCTCATCCATGCAGCGCTCAAGTTGAGGCTCACGAACGTGGAGTTCACGTTGATTTAGAGATCGACTCTCTCGGAGATAGGCTCATCGCAAGGATCTTCTCCTCCTGTCAAACGGCATTCTTCTTAGCATGTCTTAAGGCCTTTGCGGTGATATCATCTGTGTTGATGGAGCTTGTCGCCGCAATGGGCCTCTTCTAACCCGATACACGTATCTTTGACATAGTTGTGAGATCTTTGACTCGTTTGATGAGTTCAGCAGAGGTCGAGCCCACTCCTTCAGAGGAGGGGCTGTCCGAGCTATATAGTCTAAAGGGGAGGACCTCCTTTGGTGATTCAATAACAATTTTTATCTCTTTAGAAACCACACGGACCCTGCACATAGCCTTGGGGCTAAGGGATCTAGAGTAAAATACCTCTTCGTACTTGGATTGGTCAAATTCCACGATGAGGGTCTCGACCATCATTCCAGCGAGGTTGACGTGAGATTGCGCCACCACTTCTTTGTTGGTGAAGTTAGTCCCGAGCGGAGTCACCATCTTTTGTTTGTGAGAAAATTAAAGAATAGAGAATTAAATTTGTATTATTTTCTCTAACAAACTCAGAAAAAGAATTAATTACAATTCTCTCGATATAATTTCTCTCTAACTAGTTTAGAAAAAAATTACACTTCTTATATCAGATTCCCAATTTACAAAAGAGAGAAGGGTCGACAGAGATCATTCCCTTTGTTTAATCTGGATTCTTCACGGTAGCGATGAGATGCCTCCCTCAAAACTCGTGTCAAGTTTGCTTCTCATTGACGATCCGACCATCTCACTTCACTGGAACGATTGATGAAACTTGCGAGGCAAGTTAACTAGAACTCTTTTCGAGTTTATGAACTCTGTGCGAGTTTAAACTCTATAAAAGAGTTAATTTAAACTGAAAAATCGGTTAATAAGCCAAATACTAAGTCTCTGAGGATTTCTGTTGCCAAAAGATGCTCCAAGATCTCTAAAAGCTCCTCCAATGACCAAAAATCCAGTCATCGATCTCCTTTATGCGATATTTTTGATGCAAAAAAGTGATCCTGAACTCAATTGAGTTTTGAGGTATTTATAGGGGATTAAGGGGTGTAACTGCTCCCTTAATCCGCTACTAAGTGGGGCGAAAATCCCTCAAATCGTGGGGAAAAATGGTTTCTGGAACCGCTCAGCTCATGTTTGAACAAGTCAAAACGCCGAAACTGGCGTTCTGGGCTCAAACACTGTGTTTTAGACCTGAAACGCAGAGTTGGGCATGTGCTTAAGGCTGAAAACGTAGTGTTCACACAACGTTATGAATCTGAGGCGCAGAAATGAACTCTATGTTTTGGTATTTAAAGAGATCGTTAACTTCTAATCTCTTTCATTAGGGTATTAGCAGAGATTGTCATTTTGTAATCTCCACCTTAGCTCTTTAAAATGTAGGAGTCATCAGATTGTAACTCCCGCAGTTGTTTGCGAAGACTGTTGAATCAGAGTTTCCATCAATTATCGTGAAGGTCATCGAATTGTATCTTTCTCGATCTACATGAAAATCTTCTAATTGTAGCCTTTATTTGCTGATTTGCTTCATTTGTTGATTTGATTGTGGAATTGTTATTATCAAATTGTAATTGCCATCATTGGTATTTAATAGGGATCAACTATCTGCAGTAATTTTTAGACAGCCTACAACGCAGTCATAAGGAATATCGTCCAACACAATCATATCCATAGAACATGTCATGTATGCCAAATGTCCAAATCATACCCTACTCTCGGGTAATCTAGCATGGGAGCATTAATGCAAACTCTGTGTGTGTGTGTGTAATCATACCCTACTCTCGGGTAATCTAGCATGGGAGCATTAATGCAAACTCTGTGTGTGTGTGTGTGTGTGTGTGTGTGTGTGTGTGTGTGTGTGTGTGTGTGTGTGTGTGTGTGTGTGTGTGTGTGTGTGTGTGTGTGTGTGTGTGTGTGTGTATACATGAAATAACGATGCTATTGTAAGGCCATCACAATATCCTGCGTCTACTACCTTACTCAATCGTTCTGCGGAGATAGGTAAATCACCTTATTCCGTATGATTCATAACAGATAATCGCCAAGCGGAGTATAGACATATCAGTCCAATCCGAAAATACCACGATCATCCTAGAGTGTGGTCCATCCGCGGTCTCATTGTGGTATACTAACCAACTCTAAGTGTAGTCCATCCGAAGTCTCATTACGGTTTACCGACTAACCCACTAAGCATCCACAACTAATGTAATATTTAATATATGTGTTAACTCTAACACCATCCACATTAAACATGTGTTACACGTCTTAACAATTCGTGTAAACTAAAACAAAACATGTATTCAAATGTTCACGCACGTGCCTCGATATGCGGATCCAAATCTAGTGTTCACAAACACCTCATGTGTCAAATAAACAACAAACAACATATAATAATGTCAGTCGACCGAGAAAATCCTTCGGTCAAACAACTAATTGTGTAACACATGCACATATGCATATAGTCTGGTCGGTCGACCGACGCCTATGCGGCGGTCGACCGGCCAGAGATGATTTTTCTGCTCCTGTAGGATTTGTTCGGGTGTCAGGTATTTGCTTCTGTCTCATCTAATTCAATGTAAAGCATATAAACTACATTATAATAACTTGTTTAGCATTATTCAAGTACATCTAACCACATGAAACAAAAATTATCATATTAGATGTCATTCTAAACCCTAAGCATGTTCAAATACATCAAAACGTCGTGAAAACCATCAAATCTGAGTTAAAACTCATGTTTAAATACTTTCATATCTTAATCAACCTCAGAGAATTCTTTGTAATCTTTTAGAAACAAAATATCAGATCTTTATATCAAATACTATAAAAGAAATACCGTTATACACAAAATAGGGTTTTAGGCTCAATAAAACCAAATCAAAACACATTAAAACCAGTTTAAAAAGTGTGTAGGGTTGGAAGAGATGACACTTGCCTGAAATATCTACTGAAAAACTCAAGAGTGCAAGCACAAACCAGTTCCCCTTGCCACACGCCAAAGATCTCGCCCTCACGTCGGTAATTTGCTTCACAAAGCTCTCAAAACTTGCAAGAAAAAGATCTAGGGTTTTTGAGGGGAGAAGGTAGCTGCTAGGGTTTAGGAAAATGATAGAAAAACTAAATTTTTGTGAAAAACATGAGTTTATATGGAGGCAAACCCGAAAAGAAGCAAACCGACCCGAATCTGGATTCCCAGTAAGTCTAGGAATCCATTGTCGGTTGATAGATTATGAGGCATCCATCGACCAGACACCTTTATTCGGTCGACCAAAAACATTTGTATGGTCGACCGGCCAGAGCCACGTCCCGTTGTGCATGATTTTGTGTTCGTGCATGTTTCTAATTCATTTTTCTCACATATACGGACTTGTTTGATCTCAAATCATTTGCTGTCATACTCATCCATCATTTAATGATATTTATCATAATAAAAATTCACTTATCATAATTAATCACATATTATCTCAATTTTTGTGGGGTTTTACATTTCGGAAGCATTTGATAAATTTGTCGACTAACTCTCCGTCTTTCTGCTTCTCGTCCAGAAGAGTTTCGATTGACGCTTCAGTGTCGCCATCGAAGAAGTTGATGAGAAATAAGTTTTCCATATCCTCCCAGTTGTTGATGCTCCCTGGCTTGAGACATCGATACCAATCGAAGGCAGCCTTGCGAAGGGTACCCACAAATGGCCTAGTCATCAAAGGTTCGTTTTCAGAGATCATACCCAAGTGAGATTTGAAGTAGATCAAGTGTTGGGTTAGCGAGCCTCTCTCATCAAATGGCGTGAAGTTAATTAGATTGAACTTCGTCAGATATAGAATTAACTCTCACTCCCTCGAATATGGACATGGAATACCGGTCTTCTTCACCTCTTGAGTGGACATTAAGGCGTTAACCTTGCTCTCCAGCTCTCTCATCATCTTCTAATCCTCTCCTGTATCTTTCTTCGGGCGGTGTTGAGAAGAGTGAATTGGACCACCCCCAGTGTTATTGTTGTTGGGAGGAGGGTCAACAAAAATATGCTCATCTACATCTGTGTTACTGTCTTCAACATAGGTTGAATCGACGTGGCATTGTGACGACTGGATTCAGCCCATTGACTTGGTTCAGGTTGATGTTGTTGATCCTGCAATTCCCTCGTCTGCTGCATGGTCAACTCCATCTCCATTTTTATTTCAATTCTGATTTCTTCTCGTTGATTAGCCAGAGCTTCTTGAAGCATTTGAGCTAACTGGTCAGGAGTGATTGTGAATGACTCCCTAGCTTACCCTACGCTAGATATTGTGTCATCTGAAGCGACTACAGAGCAAGTGTCTGACAGCTCATCATTCGAAGATAGTCCTTCGTGCATCCTTCTGTAATCTCTGCGTCTAATAGCTCTTAGCTGAAGTCGAGACATTCTCTGAGAAATCCTTTGATCAACTCTTCCTCCAAGGAAAAATTAGGGTCAGAGTTAGTTGAATGCCACTTTCCTTTATCTACCATATTGATGGTGACTTGTGGAACTCATCATCTTGGACAACTGATCTTCGCTTGCAAAAACGTCTTGGTTTGGGCTTTGACACCTTAGTGGAAAGTCTCTGGAATACCGAGACTCTCTGTGGAGTGGTCTTGGAGCAACTACATTTTGATAATACTGCCCTGATGAGCCTCTCGCAAGAACAATGATAGCTTGTTTCTTGGACAATCCTCTATTGAGATTTGTTCACACCCCCAGCCTGATAATATAACTCATCAGCATGATGATCGGAGCACCCTATCGGTTGTTGATATAATTCCCCAAGTATAACGTTGTATTTTGATGGACACGTCTTCTTTTGGGGATGTAAAGCTTTGTTGACATTCTCAGGAGTTACACGTTTAGAACCACTCTTTTGCGAGCGTGAAGTCTTAGCGGGCTCTTGGGCTTCGATGCATACCTCCAGGCGGACGGTTATCGGAATTCTCCCAGAAGGGGAGGCCTCCTTGCCACTTTTGTGCGTGTTGCACGAGCAGGTACATTGAGGTGTCTCAGATTATTTGGAGGCGGCGAGACACCTTTGAGAAGCGATTGGCTTGATGGAAGGACGTGTACGACCCCTAGTCTGTGGAACTTCTTAGGGTTTGCTCGCCGGACCCAAACGCTCTTTTACCGAAGCTTTACCTTGATCCTCATGCAGAGGACCAAGGTGATCCGCCATCGTGATTTTGAACTTTGAAAGGTCAGGACTGACCCAAGGCTTCACTGGTGGTGTGGTGGAAGCAACCATGGAAGATGGACCTGGAGAGGACGTTGACAGATGTGAAACGACCGTGGAGATGGTTCCTTGGGCGAGATCGCTCGGTGTGTCTCGAGTTTAGGCGAGATAACAAGAGGTGTCTCGGCCGGCGATACAGCAAGGGGTGTCTCGACTACTGGAGGCAGCTCCTGCTGTCCCCAAACTCGGTTTTCGCACAAGTTCAGATTTTGAAATCCAAACTTTGCGGGATTTTGGTGGCTCTTCGGCCACCCCTTTCTTCTTCATTTCTTATGCCTTTTGCATGAGAGCACAAGCGTGTGCGACACGTGTGTGGCGCTTCTGGATGTGCTCATTCTTCATCGATCGGGCTCTTTTTATGAGAACCCACTCTTCGGTCGATGGCTTGGAGGAATTGCCAGCGATTTGTTGTTGGATTGGTCCAGTTGCTTGACGCTTCCTAGACTCCAAGCCTGCGAAATAGCGAACTCCATCCACTGATTCTAAGGCCTTTGCAAGCTGATGAGCAAGACGTTGCCGTTGCCTCTGACGAGCCCTCTTAGTCAGAGCATGTGAAAGTTGATCAAACAACTCCTTAACTGGAGAGGGGTTGTCGTGAGCAGAGCCTCTGGCGTTGTTGATGGCCAGAGTAACATTGTGAGGGGAAGCCTTAGGAACGGTTGGGCAAGAGTCATCACCGTGGACCTTCATCGGTGTTGAAGACTAGCAAACTTTCTTCAAAGACAAGATCTTCTTGCACTTACGGGGCGAGGAAGACCTTGATGAAGATGAGGAGAGATACTCCTCAAACTTGGCTTGGTTAAACTCGTACTCGACCATTAAATCAACCGGGATCTTGATCGGCTGCGACACGACAGCCTCGACGCTGAGACTGTCGGTTCCTATTGTGGTCGTCAGCGTGTTTACATTGGGAATAATTTTCATTGTGACTTCCATTACAATCATTTTTCATTACAATGGAAACAAAAGAGTGAGCCTTACACTTTTTAAACTTCTCTCTACAAAGAAAACAAAAAAAAGAGATATTCCTTAGAAACACACACAAAAACTATTTATTAGCATCTGCTTGCGTGAGATCTTTGCCTATGTCGGGGACGCTTTGATCCGTGGACCACCGATTCAATGATCTAAGTTGATCACGAATAAGGCTTTGATGTTGATGTTTCGACTTGGAAACAAGAACAAAAGTAAATATCTTAGCAATGTAAGATAAGTACTCTTCCCGATATCAAATCAACGTTTGAAATCGAGGAAACACCAACAGCTCTTGAGATCTCTTGAAAATAGGTCGTGACTCTCTCTCTCTCTCTCTCTTGCTCGAAATTCACCAAAATACCAAGTCCACGCTCTCAGATTTGCCAAAATCTTAGTTCTCGCTCTCTAATCCTCAGTCCCTCTTCTCAGATCTGCCAAAACCTCCGCCCCTCGTGCACAAGGGTGTTAAGGGGGGGTATTTATAGCCTTTAGAAACCGTAACTGAAGATAAGAAGATGAAACAAACCCTAACCGATAACCCCTTTAGGCGAGACAGTGTTTGTTGTCTCGGCCAAAGGGAGTGGGTCCAGGCAGTTTGTAACCGATGGCCAATCTGTTAAATGCCATGATTTTTAGGGATTATGGGTGGATTTTTAGTTTGTAACGGCCTCTCAGTGTTTATGGATGTTCCCAAGCAGTTAAAGAGCCGTGTTGTCCCTACAAAAGTCACAAAACTGTCAAAAGAATTGAAAGGTTATCTCACAGTTGGCGAGATAGCTAACACTGTCATGACATTCAAGACAGTGAACATTGCCTTGGATGCACGAGACAGTGTGCACTATCTCACCAATTGTGAGACAGGTTCGTTTCTTTTCGAGTTGTCGTTTTGCGTGCTCCTTTGCTTCTTTTTGCCTTGGTTGATCTTCTCTGACTTAGATGACGGCGTTCTCCGTCTTCTCTTCGTCTCGAGCTATGTTTGGGACCTATAGGTAATTTTTTATGCCTACAATTTTTATAAGGGACTTCATTGTTCATGATATTTGACTTTCCACCGAATAAAGGTGCACTTGGATATTAAAATTAAGTCCACTCCATTTCACTCGAAGAAGAAAGAAAACCATCAGACTCAACTCCCAAATCTAACATGCGTGAGAATTCTCCTGGAGGTTTGAATATTTGGCACGAACTATATGGCAACTTTTCAATAAACAATTCTACCGTTGGTTGCGACTTGCTCAAATTAAACATAGCACTCATATGATGATCGTTTGAGATCTCAACTGCGGACGTTCTATTAAACGTTATGGGCTAATTGCATATTATTTTTAGTCGGTATTCTCTTGGGTCAATTTCCGTAACTCGGTGTAATTCCTTAACCAATTCACAATAACTATATGATTCCGAGATCATTAATGGTGTCGTTACCCCTCCGACGTACATTGGCATATTATTTATTCCATAATTAATTTTCCCACCATAAGAGCAAGCAAAAAAAATTAGATTGTTCAACCTATGCAAAAGAAGGTTATATCATTTAAATGTAAAAATTTTAAAAAATATTATCAGGGCATCAAATAAGAGAGGAAAACCCAAGATGCAAATAATCTCATATATATTTGACCAAAAACCCTAAACCCCAAATTGAAAATCCTAAACCCTAGAATTGAACATTCTATGCCATAGAAGTTTAATTTCAATTACAACAATCAACGCACAAAGCATTCGTTCGAACCACAAAAAATAGAGTGGTTGATAATAAATTTCAAACCCTAGAAATTCGTTTTTGAGAGAAAACCCTAGATTTTTACATGTTAAAAGAGGAGAGAAGGAAGAGAAATTACCCTAGAGATCTTAAAGCAAACTTTCACGACGAATTCTGGCTGCAAAATGAGGTTGAAATTGGGATGAGTTGCAGCAGAACGAGAAAGCAACGGAGTTGGAGAAGAGAGATGCGGCTGGGAGATAGGGTTGGGGAGAAGGGTTTCAGTTAGTCTATATAGGGGGACGAGACCCAGAATAAGTAGTCGGGGTTGGTAACCCCGACTATCGTGTGACCTAGCCAATTTTCCACTTCCCCAACTTGGGTTTAGTTTGAAAATTCCTTCTGATACGGGTGTATCTTCTCTTCGGGAGCTTAGCAATCCTCATGGGAGCTTGAGGATAGATGATTCTCATGGTATCTTGAGAATAGAGTAGAGGAGTCGTGGAAGAGGCCATTGGAAGCAACGAAGTCGAAGGATTCGTCAAAACTACAGGAATTACAGTTGGGCTCTGGCCGGTCGACCGGCTTGGTCGCGACGGTCGACCGATTAGTGCACAGACCCAGACTATGTCTCGGGACTGAGAGCGATCGACCGAAGGTGGCGCTGCGGTCGCCGGAAAACCCTGTAATCGATTTCCCAGATTTTGACGTTCTGACCGGTCGACCGCCTTGGGCACTGCGGTCGCCCGCGTAGCGGTTACGGGCCTGGGTCTGTTTCCTGCTCCAGTTGGGATTTCTGTTTAGTATAAATAGAAACACGACTTGTCTAGGGTTTAGTTGGTATCAGAGACCCTAGATCCTGTGTAGGGGGAACCTGTGTATGGTCCTTACTCGCTCACAGTACAAGAAGCTTGGCGAGATCCTTAATTCCTCGGAGGGGGTCCAGAAATTAAGGAAGGAGAAGATGTCTGAAGCAGATAATTCAACAAGACTTGATGCTATGGAGAAGCAGATTGAGACGATCGAGATGACTCTTACCCAACTCGTAGGTCTCATCAACGGAGGAGACAAAAAGGAGGAATCTTCTTTGAAGGGTAAGAAGAAACTCGTCGAATCCGACGAAGAGCACGAGGAATCTGATTCAGAGGGGGAGACTGAGATTGTCAAGACTGTTGGACATCAAGGGGGTAAGAACAACTACCAAAATCTGAAGATTGACTTCAAGGTTGAGATTCCTGTTTATGATGGGAGTATCAACGTGGAGAAGCTTGATGATTGGATCGAACGTATGGAGATGTACTTCACTCTCTACGGATATTCGTCCAAGGAGAAGATAGTGTTCGCGACATTGAAGCTTTCCGGGCACGCTTTGACGTGGTGGAAATCCTATTGCAAATAGGAGAAGAAAGCGGCGTCGTGGAACAAGTTCAAGGAGTTACTACGGAAACAGTTCTATCCAGTGGGGTTCCTTGAGGAGCGTTGGTACAAGTGGTACGGCTTACGCCAGAAATTTAATCAGATCGTTTAAGAGTACACAACGGAGTTCCAGCAACAGGCGATGGTCCTAAACATCGCAACGTCCGAGTACCCCATCTTCATGAAGTACATGGCGGGTCTGAATGATTACATCCGGAAGGAGATGAAGCTGTTTTCAGTAGAAACCATCGCAGAGGCGACATTGAGGGCAGGCCGAAGAAGGGCAATGAGACAAAGGGGGATTCCAAACCATCGGGGAGCAAGACGGGTGGCTCTCAGTCTAAGGATGAGAAGAAGAAGGTTGACTCGGGGAAAACAGGATTGACATGCAATCACTGCAAGCAGACAGAGCATGTGGTTGATCGTTGTTGGGATAAGTATCCTCATCTGAAGCTAAAAGGATTGAAGAAGAAGGAGGAGAAGAAGGCGTACGTGATAGCACAGGGTCCGAAGGAGGTTCCCGGGATGACCGAACCCAATAGCAGTCTCAACCTTATTGCGGGGAAGCAGGCCACCAAAGAAGATGACGACCCGAGGGAGCATCTCTTTGTTCTTAAGTTGCAGGTCAAGACCAGCTTAGTGGATGCTATTGTAGATCCAGGGAGTCAGAAAAATCTGATATCTGAGGCATTAGTACAGAAGCTGGGATTGAAGACGGTGAAGCATCCGAAGCCTTATCCATTAGGGTGGATTCAGAAGGAGGCGAGATTGAGTGTGGTGAACCCGTGTTCATTCAGATTTGCACTCCACGAGTCGTATATTGACGAGGTCACATACGACGTGGTTCCGTTGGATGTTTGCCAAGTTATTTTGGACAACCCTTATTTGTGGGATAGATACGCAGTATATGATCGGCGAGCCCAAAAGTATACGTTCACCAAGAATGGCGAGCAATTCATTTTTCGTTCGGCATCTCTTCCACAGGAGACGAGCTTGGTGACAGCAACTCAGGCTAAGAGGTTGGTGAACGCGGGCAGGAAGTTCGTTTTATTGTTCATCCAGCCGTATGAAGAACAGCTGAGTAAGATGTGCTTGTCCACCTTGAGCAAGCTTCAGGAGGGAGATCTTGAAAGGTTAAAGGCCAAGTATGCGGACTTATTTTCGGAGATCACGGGGCTACCACCGCGTAGAGGTGTAGAGCATGATGTTATGTTGACCGGGGAGAGTTCCTTACCCAACATAGGCCTATACCGCACATCAGTACTGGAGTCCGAGGAGATCAAGAAGCAAGTTCAGGAGCTCTTGGAGACGGGAGTGATTGTGCCGAGTTGTTCGCCTTGTGGATCACCAGTGTTGTTGGTGCCCAAAAAGGATGGAGGCTGGCGCATGTGCGTAGATTATCGGGCACTCAACAAGATTACCATCAAGAATCGCTACCCATTACCGCGGATCAATGATCTTATGGACCAGTTGGAGGGAGCGAGGTTTTTCACGAAGCTGGATTTGAAGTCTGGTTACCATCAGGTGAGGATTCGGGAGGAAGATACCTGGAAGACTGCGTTCAAGACCAAGCAAGGCCTGTTCGAGTGGTTGGTGATGCCGTTTGGATTGTGCAATGCTCCGGCTACCTTTATGAGGCTTATGAATGATTTGTTGCGACCCTTTATAGAGGTTTTTGTGATAGTTTATCTTGATGATATCTTGGTGTACAGCAGGACCTGGGAGGAGCATCTTGTTCATGTTGAGAAGGTATTTAAAGTGTTGCAGGGCGGACAGCTAAAGCTCAACGGGAAAAAGTGCGAGTTCGGGAAGGACGAGTTGGTGTATCTCGGCTTCATCGTAGGGAAGGGCCAGCGGAGGATAGATCCAGGCAAGGTGGAGGTGATCACAAAGTGGCCGACGCCGAAGACAGTGACTGAGGTGAGGAGCTTCATGGGGGCTTGCCAGTATTTGCACAAGTTCATTCGACATTTTTCGACTTATGCGGCACCGTTACATGGCCTCACAAAGGCTAAAGTTCAGTTTGAGTGGGGAAGGACGCATGAGGAGGCTTTTCAGTTGCTAAAAAGAAAGATCTCGGAGGCACCGGTGTTGGCATTGCCGAATTTGCAGCGGACTTTCGAGGTAGAGACCGACGCGTCTAATTATGCGATGGGCGCGGTGTTGATTCAGGATGGGAAGCTGGTGGAATACCATTCTGAGAAGTTTTCGGGTGCTATTGCGAACTACCCAACCTACGATAAGGAGTTCTATGCACTATATCAAGCAATTAAGCATTGGAGGGTGTACTTGTTAGGGAAGGAGGTGGTCGTGCATTCGGATCATAAGCCGTTGGAGTTCTTACATGCCCAGACAAAGCTACAGCAGGCACGGCACATGAAGTGGATGTCTTATTTGATGGCTTTCAACATCATTATTAGGTACAAGAAGGGGGCGACGAACAAGTTGGCCGATATGTTATCTCGCCCACCGATAAGGTCTTTGTTGGTGGCGACGCGTATTCAGCCATTGGTTCCTTTTTAGTATGTTCAGTTGTATGCATCCAGTAGAGACTTCGGTAGTGTATTTGAGCAGGCGAAGGCTGGTCAAAGGAGGGAGTATGCACTTGGAGATGATGGCTTATTGTATCGTGGGACATCACTATGCATTCCGGAGGATGGTGATAGGTTGCAGTGGATTCGGGAAGCACATACCTCGCGTGTGCAAGGGCATTTTGGCATTCAGAAAACGCTTCTCAATCTACGGCGACATGTGTTTTGGCCACGGATGCTTGATGATGTGACCAAGTATGTTGGAGGGTGTAAGTTATGTTGTATTTCGAAGCCTTCTAACAGAAAGAGGGGATTGTACCTACCATTACCGATTCCTTCTAGGCTATGGGAGAGCATTTCTATGGATTTTCTAGGAGGGTTGCCGACTACGAAGCGCGGGCATGACTATTTGTACGTTGTGGTGGACCGGTTCAGCAAGATGGTGATATTGATTCCTTGTAAGAAGACCGTGACGGGAGCGGGTGCAGCACAATTGTTCTTTGAGCATGTGTGGAAGCACTTTGGGTTGCCGAATTCGATTATTTCGGATCGGGATAGCCGTTTTCTCGGACATTTTTGGGATTCTTTATGGAGTTTGATGGACACTAAATTGAAGAAGAGCACGACCTTTCATCCACAAACGGACGGACAAACGGAGGTAGTCAACCGGACTATGATGCACATGTTGCGTGGGTATAATTCCAGGCATCCTAAGACTTGGGATGAGAGTTTACCATATCTGCAGTTTGCTTTCAATCGGGCGATTCATGGATCTTCCGGAAAGTCACCATTTGAGACTTGTTATGGGTTTTTACCGCCGAGCCCGTTCGATCTTGTGTTTTCAAGTGAAGCCACAGTGGACGGAAAGGAAGGGAGTGAAAGACTACATGCTCAGCGATTTCTCGAGAAGATTGCAAACATTCATGCCACGGTTGAAGCTCAATTGAAGAAATCACAAGCTAAGTACAAGGCGAAGCATGACCAGCATCGGGTTCCTTGTAACTTTAGTAAAGGCGATATGGTATGGCTAAAATTGAGTAAGGAGAGGCTCAAAGGAGAAGGGAAGAAGTTGAAGCCTATTCGTTATGGTCCGTTTCGGATTCTCGATCAGATTGGCGACAACGCTTTTCGTTTAGATTTGCCACCTTACTTAGGCATGTATTCGGTGATCAATGCCGAGTACTTGAAGTTGTTTGAACCTCCGTTATTGGATGATGAAGGTGATGACAAGTTGATCTTACCGCATGTTGAGGACTTGTGGTTTGATAGAGAGGAGCCACTGAAGGAAGATTGCATTTTGGAACGGAAGACGACCACGACGAGGCGGGGGACGAAGGAGTCGTTTCTCATTGGACGTCAAGGTCAGGTCCCTAGCAAGGCCAAGTGGTTCAACAGAGAAGGAGGGGCTCGCCGGCGGTCGACCGCTTAGTGCACAGACCCAGACTATGTCTCGGGACTGAGAGCGGTCGACCGAAGGTGGCGCTGCGGTCGACCGGAAAACCCTGTAATCGATTTCCCAGATTTCGACGTTCTGACCGGTCGACCGCCTTGGGCACTGCGGTTGACCGCGTAGCGGTTACGGGCCTGGGTCTGTTTCCTGCTCCAGTTGAGATTTCTGTTTAGTATAAATAGAAACACGACTTGTCTAGGGTTTAGAACTCAGTTTGTAATCATAAAAGAGATCAGGGAGGTTGTTCTTTGATCTAGAGAGATTGTGAGAGAGAGATTTGTAAAAAATCCAATTGATTCTCATAATCTAGAGAAGGTATTTTCCTTCGCCCTAATTCAACTCTTGTGTTCTTCTGTCGTTTTCTTCTTTACCCACTCTTGATAATTCCGCGATCAAGAGTGCTCGCACGGCAACTCGTATCACCTTCTAATATAAATTTACATAACCTAATATGTATCCTATTATTCTCTGTAATTGTGTTCGTACTCGCACCGGTTCACTCCCTCACACTCTCGCTCTTTCCACCATTTCACACCCGCCCCCCGCTCTCTCCCCGCCATGACAAGCGTAGCGGGCGACAATCTCCTCAATCAGTTGCAAGAAGCCCTAGCGTCAGATCCAGACAACCCCTCTCACCACTTCAATCTTGTAAACCCTAACCCCTTCCCTGTTTCTTCTCACCTGCGAAATTTACTGATCAACTTGTCCAATCCAGGGACTTTTCTTTTGGAAAAAGGGGGAGGAAACAGTCGGAGAGGAATCGAAGCGGTACAAAGAGAAATCGGCGGAGCATTTCGTGGCGTCAGCGAAGCTAAACCCTAGCGATGGCGCCTCTTTCAGATTTCTAGGGTATTATTATAGCACGACTTCGGTTGATGAGCAAAGGGCAGCTAAATGTTATCAGAGAGCAGTGAATCTTAGCCCTGAGGATTTCGAAGCTGGGGTGAGTTGAATTATAGTTAGATTTTTTTTTAAAAAAAAATTAGGTTTTGATCGATATTAAGTTTTAACTATCGATAATGCTTAAAGATTTAATTTTTCTATTGAATTTTTGAATTTTGCGACGGTGGAATTGTTTCTCTACTACAGGAAGGGTTGTGTGATTTGTTGGATGGAAGCGGGAAAGAGAGTCTGGAGATGGCTGTGTGTAGAGAAGCATCTGATAAGTCACCAAGGGCATTTTGGGCATTCAGGAGATTGGGATACTTGCAGGTATTTTCAAGTATTTTCTTATTGCCACTCTGAAAAATGCCTTAATTTGTAGCTGGCCTATGTTATATGTTTAATTTATCAAATAGAAACAGTAAATAATTGGAAAAAAGTAAAAAAATAAAAAATAATGGACTCATAGATTGGAAGGCTAAGATTCTGTGCCTATTTGAGGAGCAAACTCCCTGTGAGATATTGTTTCTGAATGTCTATCTATGACTTTCTCGTGTAATCTACTTGGTCCTGGGCTTATGTTCATGCCTTGTCGGTGTCACCTTTTTTTGGCTTTCTTTTCTTTTTTTTGTGGCAAAAACAGCTTAATTAACTCTTCTTCTAGACTACTTAGTGGAGGGCAAGTCATACACACACACACTCTCTCTCTTGTTCATTTATCATGGTACTTGTTAACACTTGTTTTAACTTTTCCCTTATAGACCCATTCTAGAATATCATTTCTAAGACTTTTTAGGAAAATGCTATAGTGTTATATTTTTCTATGTATGAGATGTACCCATATCTTAGAACACGGGTGCCCATGAATCGTGCCATATCAGACTATCCAACACAGACAATTTGGTGAAAATAGGGTATCCTGGTAACACTCGTTGTCTGGCTTTAATGGATTGTTGTCAAGTTGATTTCTGGTTGTAAACTTTGTTCATTTTTGGAGCTTTCCTAAATTTTTTGCTGTATACTATCAATGATCCTTATTGGAGTATGCTTGGCAGTGATACCTCAATAGATTTTATATTTAGTATCCATAGGGAGTAACATGTTACGTTAGTAGCCATGGACTACATGCACCTCGTAATAGCATTGATCTAGAAAGAATCCTAAACTAGTCCACATGCTAATTGGTAAACAAGTTTATATGGTGAAAATCTCTGGAAAATGACCACAAATTTATTGTCAAATCAGTACTCATTGAGCCCGATGTTGTTCTCTCGTTAAGGAAAAAAATATTATTGTTTCCTTAGGTTGCAATAGGCTGAGTTTACGTAATATTTTCTGAAGTGCATCTAGAGATGTTGCTTCTAAGTTAAATATAGTAACTACTGGTGCCCCTGCAACTTTTAATAGACTTTCCTTACCATTTTATTGCATACAAAAATAAGAAACACAATTTAGTATAGCTTCAAGCAAGCACGTTTAAATGTCTGATACCGTATGATTTGTGTGTACACGCGTAAAAACACATTTAAATGCATATATTTCAGCATGATAAATAATTGATATATATATATTTTTATACGCGTGCAATGCACGTGGCTAAATACCATGATTAAACATTTTTGGCTTATTTCCTAACTAAAATTTGTTCCATTCACTTAAATAGTTTTTGCTCACTTTTGTCTCCAAACTTTAACATTGTTGATTATTTTTCTTCTTTGATGCTTGTTTGAATGAGCTACACCCAATATAAATTTTCATATAGAAAATTAAATTGATAGCAAATAGATATACTCTAAAGCCAGTTTAAATTTTTATATTATTGGACCGATATGAAACCAAGCCTTACTTGAGAAAGTACAATGTTACAAAAGTGAAAAACATTGAAATAGTCTTATACAAGAAAGGTGAATATTTAAAACTAATATGACAAGATGATTGTTTAAAAGTATGCTAAAAATGATACAAAAGAGAATATGAAGTTTATTCCTAATCATTGATAGATTTCATAAAAAAATATAAACTAAAGATTAATGCTAACTCCAATATACTTTTTAATGATAAAAACATCCATATAAGCATATAAAAATACTAAAAAGTTCATAAAAAACCCTTCTAAAAATTTTTAATTTCTCTCAAAACAATTAAACTATTATGTCAAGTATTTAGAAAATATTGTCTTTCATTCCTTTTGTTTTTATTTTTTCAATGAGCTGAGATAAATCATTCTTTACCTTATCTTTTTCCTAGACAGATCTAGAGTAGTATCTTAATCATCTACATCTTGTGACATCAAGCTGGAGTTAGATTTTTTGTGCTGTTATTTTTTCTACGCTTGTTAATTTTTTATCTTCTCGTTTAACTTCACAAAGAAGTTGAATATATTTCCGATATTCAACACAAACTTCTTGAAATACATAATTCAAAATTTCTCTAAAATGTTATAATTTCATATATATGAAATTCTTTGTGCTCCTAATTTATTACTTAAATAAGATTAGGAGATGTTTTTTTCTCTCTACAATGAATTATTCTGATGTGTATTGAATAAGAGTATCTGTTATGTTAATAATGTTACATTTGCTCTATCCCTATTATTTTTCACAAGGATTTAAACTAAATATCTGCATTTTTCATTACCAATTTACTTTAGATTATAATATTATTATTTAATTTCTTTAATATTTGGAGAGGAAAGTATGAAATTTATCAATACTTACTAATCTTTCTTATATCTCTATGGAGAATTCTTTTTTGATTGGGATAAAGTTGTTAAATTATTCTTCAATGAAATTTAGTTGGTGCTGCTTTGATAAGTAAGTCTTATGTTAATATCAATTCAAGCGATTCATGGATGTTTTTTGAATTTTATATTTATTTCCTTCACTTTCTCATTTGAAATGGAAATAGTTTAATTCTTTTAAAAGATATCTCTAAACATTCTGATAGTTTCTCCATACGCAATTCCTTATATTCTCTTATACTATAAATATTATTAACATCAGAGATTACTGTTTCTAGATTGTAATCAATTAATACCAAGCTATTATATTATAATATTTTATCAGTTTTATAGACTTAATCTTCTATCAATTAACGCTACTTATGTATTTTTGCTTCTTCAACTTCTTAGTAAAATTATATGCAATTACTTTGATTTATATAGTGACGATAATTTTTAAGCTATCACATATTTTTCAAATGTTTATTCCGTAACCGGATGCTTTTAATCAATTCTTATTGCTTTTTTACCAGCATCTATTTAGACTATTTTCAGATATTGAAAAGGGATAGTAAATCCTAAATTGGAATATATATATATATATATATATATATTAATGAAAGAATATCAAACAATTATGTTTTTCTTTGCCAATCTTTGAAATTTCAGCCTTTTTTTGTGGTTTTGAACTTTTGAGGGTGTGATTTGTAATTTTTAAAACTTTAGGAGTATTTTTAAAAAAAGTTTACTTTTAAGTTTGGTAGTTGTGACTTCTATGCTTCATGTGTTGGTGGTAATTTTTAAATGTTAGGATATTTTTTACAACTCTGAAATTTTGAGAGTGTTTTTTACAATTATTAAAACTTTGGATTATTTTTTTAAAAAATTCAGATTTCAGCAATAGCTAATAGTTTCCAGATTTGTTGTGTACTGGTTATAAAATTTAAAATTTTAGAGTTTTTTGTGATTTTCAAAGGAGTTTTTTTGTATTTTTTTGTAACTTTGAGGTTAATTTTGGTAAATTTTAAATTTTTACGTGCCTGATAGTGATCCCTTGAATTCATTTATGTTATTTACAAATTTTAAAATTTTAGAATTTTATGGCGTCTTTTTGTAATTTAAACTTTTGAAGGTGTTTCTATAATTTTTGAGACATTGAGGATGTTAAATGTCAATTTTAAAATTTTCAGAGGCTGTTAATTTCTTGATCATATTTGTTGTTTTAAGTTTTGAAATGTCAGAAATTTTCAGGTTTATCATGGTAATCCCTTGAATTTCTATGTTGTTTGCAAGTTTTGAGATTTTAGAATTTGAGGGTGCTTGTTTGTAATATGAACTGTTGAGAGTGTTTTCATAATTTTTGAGACATTGAGGGTGTTAACTGTAAATTTTAAATTCTTCGTAGGCTGCTGGTAGTTTCTTAATTTCATGTTTGTTGTTTTAAGTTTTGAAACATCAAGATGTTTTCTATAATTTTAAACTTTTGAGGATATTTTGCATAACGTTAAAACTTTTTAGTGTTTTTTACAATGCTTTATATATTATAGTATGTTAGCTATGTATAATTTCTTTACCTTAGCAAACTAATATCGTAAAGCTGTTTTATATATTTTATTAATATTATTTTTTAAATTGTTGAGCTATAGATAGTTTACGTGGAATTGGGATAGGATATAATTATGATTATGATAGATTAAGATTTAAATGATATATTTAAAATAGTGAAGGGTAATATTGACCATAGAAAGCTTTTCTCGAACTCATGCTTTTAAAGGGTGTATAATAATGTATAATGTATAATGTATAATATAATATATATAAGGAAACTTTGGCAAAGAAATGTATCAGTATTATAAGGAAAAAACATCATCTTTTCATATTTTCTTTGCTGTCCTATATATTTTGTTATCTTCTCTCCCCTTCCCACTAGATTCATCTTGCATGCATATTGAGAGCAGAGAGATGCACACTCGCGTGAACAAACACACTTTCACACAGACGCACGTGTGCGGACACATGCACACACATCTACACTCAACACACGTTACACACCCACACCCAGCACAGAGGTTAACTTTGAATGGGTAATCTTAAATAAATATTAGTTTTACCTTTGAAAGGGATATCTTAAATATGAGTTGCACAATCTAAACCAATTAGGAGTTTTAACTTTTAAGAAAGTTATCATGACTTAATGAGGTTTAACTTTTGAAGGGGTTATCTTACATATGAGATGAGTTTATTATAGAAAGATAAAGCATTTAATTTAAGAGGTGACTATTAAACCTCCAAATCTGTATCAATGTATCGACATTTCTCTCTTCTGATCTTGCATCTAAAAAGCCAAAGTAATTTGGTTGCACATGTCAACTATTTAACAAATCACATAGTAGATTTATGGAAATAGGGTTTTTCCAATATCAGTCCCCAAAATTTTTTGTACTTCGAAATTTGACTCCCCAAGTCTTTATTTTTTGAAATTAGTACCCAAAATCTTTTGTGTTTTGAAATTCGTTCCCCAAATCTTCATATTTTGAAATTAGTTCCCAAAACATGTTAAAGTGTTTTGAAATTAGTCCCCCAAACCTTTCAGCTTGGTGCTAACTAGAGGGACTAATTCAAAAATACCTCTAAGATTTGGGGAACTCGTTTTAGAATATGAAGACTTTAGGGGGCTAACTCAAAACACTTAAAGATTTGGGGACTAATTTCAAAATAGGATTATTTGGGGGACTAATTTCAAAATATGAAAGATTTGGGAGGCGAATAAACAAAACCCGTTGAAATAGCTTTGTTTCATCTTTGATTCAGAAAATGTAGAAGTTTGTATGAAGCACGAGAGGCCCGAATACACTTCTTTTGCTTACAAACTTGGATAATTTGGGTAATTTAGAGATATAATGAATCATTTTTCATTTTCTTTGTTTTTTTGGGGTGGGGGGTGGGGGGGGGGGTTGTTCCCTTGTCCTATTGTCAAACACAATAAAGCAACAGTCAGATTTAGTTTTTTAGGTTAACTTTTATGGGTTTATGTGATGTAGCGCTATAAAATTTTCAGGTACATCAAAGAAATGGTTGGAGGCAGTACAAGCTTCAGCATGCTATACGAGGCTATCCTGCATGTGCTGACCTGTGGGAGGTATAAAGAGCTCGATCTTTTTATAATGGTGCGTATGGTGCTTGTGCTTGATTTGTTGTTACTGTTTGTAATTGCTAAGGCTCTAGGTCTGTCATATCAACGTCTGGGCATGTTTACAGCAGCGATAAAGGTATCTTTCTGTCCTAGCTGCTGTATCTTTTTTGGTATTAACAGTATTCTTGTTTGGTCTTATTCTTGTGTTATTATCTTGATTTCTTAGCCTGACTATTTATCGCAGTAGTGAAATAAGGGCGTTAATGCTGTCTTTCTGTGGTTTACCTGCCATTTACTTCTTCATAGCAGTAAAACTAATTTTTTTGAGAAACATTGTATCTTCTCTTACAAAGAGTTCTGATTTTCAAAGCTAATACCAAAGATTCAAATACATTCTTTGATGGAAGAGTGACAAAATATTCTCTTGCAGAAGATTGTACTGTTTGCGCAAAAGCTAGCTAGAAGAAGACCTGGAATCAGATAGTGAGGCCTGCCCTTAAGTTATAGGACACCAGGATACCTTTCCTATCATGCTTTCTATAAGATAGAAAAGCTATAATAAAGAAATGCCATGCTTCTATAATTGCTTTTGGAGTTTGATAATGACATCTTGAAAATCGGAAAACGAGTAATATTTCATCTTGGCTACATAAGAAATTAATACATTCTGGTGGTTTTTTTTGTGACTTGATATTTCCTTCTCCTTATGACAGTCATATGGTCGGGCGATTGAATTGGAGGACTCAAAAGTATTTTCACTGATTGAAAGTGGGAACATTCTTCTAATGCTAGGATCTTTCCGGAAAGTAAGACCACTGTTGTTTCTATTTGGTTTCTTGAACTTTGAATTGTATATTGCATTTGATGATGCTAAACAGTTTCAAAGAATTGTTCTTGCAAGAGGGCAAGAAAACTATTGTAAATTGTGTTTGAAAGAGGCCTATCTATATATAAAATTATTGTGGCTCATCTATAATAGAAGTGCACATGAAGAAACACGTCTTTCTTAGCTCATGGTCACAGTCTTTTATATGCTAATCAGGCAATTTGAGCAATTCTAATTTCTGTTAGCACATAAGATTTTTTCCCCGCAAATCCTTTGCCAATAAAAGGCTCTGGAAAGATGTTCTGTGTGGATGTGGTTCTGCCCCTGCCACTCAGAAAGAAATTTCTACAATTATATAGTTCTTACTTCTTACCATCTGATGTATACTTGTGCTCACATGATCATGACTTAAAGAAGATGCAATTTTATCGTAACTGTCTTCAAGTTTTATGAGCCTTTGACAATTACTGTTAAGAAAGTAGAAACACAGCTGTATCTTATAAGTGACAATTTAAACTTGTTCTACTCTAATAATTAATCACAGGGAATCGAGCAGTTTCGTAGTGCTTTGAAAATAGCCCCGCAGAATGCATCTGCACACTTTGGACTTGCATCAGGTCTTCTTGGATTGTCAAAAGAATGTGCAAGTTCTGGAGCATTTGGTTGGGGAGCTTCTCTCTTGGAGGTGAGCCATTAAATTTTTGCTTAAAAAACCCGAATCATGTTCTGACTGTAATGTATTGACACTTTATGCATTGCATGTTTTTTTGTAATGTAGGAAGCATCAGAGGTTGTGAAAGCTGGAACACATCTATGTGGAAATGTTTATTCTGCTTGGAAGTTGCATGGGGACATCCAGGTACATGCGGGTAATGATGCTTATCATTGTTCCAATTCCATGTTCAGACAATTCTTACTTTTTTATAATTCATTGACGCTCAAATGTGACTGCACTTGTGCTGTTGCAGTTCTCATGCGACTTATGGTAAAGTAGGCTTTTGTTATAGAAAATGGTTCTCACATTTTATTTTATTGTTTATGTTGATCTTGTTTTTGATTTCTCTACACTGAGCATCTAGATTTTGCAAGCCTAAGTTGCACCGTTTTATACTAGGATGAACTATCTTTCCTGTACGAACTAATCACTTTTGGATATACTGGTACTTCATTTTCACTTGGAATTTTATAAATTTGACACTTTTGATTAGTATTGGCTTCCTTTAGATGTCATGCAATGTTCTTTAGTACTACTATATTCTATCGCCTATCAGTGAAAGGAGAGCAAAGAATGTAGCTGAATGTTTCATGTGCAGTCATTGGGATGTCAATTTGCATCTGATGGTACTAACTTAATTTTTGTAACTATATTACTATATACTCGAAGCTGTTGTCTCTAAGTATTTGTGGACAGCTTGATAATTTATTAAATCAAGCTTGATTTCTAGTTAGGATACTGAACTCCATAAGAACTTTTTTGAAATCATGTGTGAGTAAATTTTAGTAATTTATTGTGAGTCTCTGACTCTGAGTATGATCAATTTGTTGAACAGATATATTGAAGCTAAAGTTATTGCTGATAAACAATAACATAAATAGATTATTTGATTGACCATATCAAATGCGTGACATTAAAATTAGAAGTTTAGATGGCATTTGAAAGTACCCTAGATGGGGGGATGAATAGAGTAATTGCTAATCTAATCCGATAATAATACCAAATTTAAAACTTATAAACTAATATATCCTAATGATGTAATATACAATGAAATATGCAAGGATATACAATTAGACAATGGACGAAATAAACATGAACCACAAGAACAAGAGAGATAGTGCACAAATAACAATTGCAAACACAAGACAAATGATCATGAAGTTCGGTTGACCTACGACCTATGTCTCCGCTCCTCACCCTCGAGGAGAATCTCCCCTATCTCAAAAACAACTACACAATCGGTTTTCAACGCTCACCGATAAACGTTTATAACTCACACAATTGTCAATACACATTACACTCCTCTAAGTGTTGGCCTAGTCTGTGTCACCTTCTTCAAGTGTTCGGAATTACTACCTCTCCCTAGGATTTACAACCGACTCCACTCCTCTTGGAATTGACGCCGTTTCTCACCAATCACTTTTCTAAGTGTCATTGTGTATTACAATGTGTTTTCTCAACAATAAGGCTCAAATACAATGATTTGTTCTCTAACAAGAATGAGAACGAAGTTTAAGCTCACTCAAGGATACAACCCACAACCCAAATGTATACAATATGTGAAATATTAAAGCTCAAGGGGTGTGTGTAAATAATGAGAATATCAAAAATTAAACTCAACTTAATCTAGCAAATATATATATGATAATCAAAATGAGAATAAACTAGATTAAAGAGTTAGAAAAACTTCTCTAAAATGACACAAAGAGATGTAGATGAGAATTAAGGTTGAACTCCTCAAAACCGAAATTGAAAGCCTCTTCTCTTTGTGAAAACTTTTTCACATAAACAAACCAAACTTTTGATCTTTTAAACTTGAAAATAAACTGCCCAAAACACTTGTAAAAACCTTCTAAAAAACCTTAAAAAGAACCAAGGTAAGAAGGGTATATATAGCCCCAAAACCACAGTAGCCAAAAACTAGCTGTTGACTGGAAAATCCTGATCAGTTGACTGATGATGTCATCGGTCTACCGATAAGGTGACCGTTGGGCTGAGTTGGCAGATTTTGAAATTTTACGTAGCTGACTTTATAAAATCAATTAAAAATAAAAAAAAGCTCCAAAAATCGTAAAAATTTTGAGGAAAGTTTCTACACATGTAGATAAATATGTTAGAATTTTTTTTTTGAAATCACTTCGGATTTGTGAGAGATATTGCAGATTCTGAAAATTGCTGACCACTTGATTTTGTAAAATCAATTTAACATAGTAAATCAACTCTAAAATGATAAAATTTTGGGAAATGTTTATAAAAATGTAATAGAACATGTTAGAAAAAGAATTTTTCAAATTGCATTTTCCGTTTGTGAAAGCTCATTTATTTTGTAAAATATTCAATAATACGAAATCGTCAAACACTTGGTTTTTGATGAAATTCTTTCAAACAAGCTTGAAAATTCTTTTGAATGGATTTATAGACTTATTAAAAGATGTAAAAGAGTATCACTAAGTCAATAATCCACAAACACGTTATTTTCTCAAAACGATAAACACGTTATTTTCTCAAAATGATGTATAATGCGATAAATATGTTTATATGAAATATATGTGCAAGAGTACGAATATATGTATTTGTTTCATATTTATATGGCTAAAACTCATCTTTTAAAATATTTGTATAGCTAAATATATCTTTTTGCAAAGTAAAACAACAAATGAAAGTCATATAACGAAACAACGTGTATGTGTATATATTTGAGCTTTAAGCATGACACATAAAGTAAACACCTAAACTAAAAACATACCCAAGCTAAATGATCTCTCGTTGAAGCTCGATCTTGGTAGCAGGAATAAAACTTGATGATGTGTTGATTTAAACGCATAGCTTCATTACTATATCCTCCAACCTCCAAAAGGATATGATCGTGTAGGCGCAAGTCCAACCAACCTCCGACAGAGGATATTTGTGTAGATTACCTAACAAAACAAATATAAACACTCGACACACGATGTTAGGAATTGTTTGTTAATCATCAAAACTAGATTAGACAATAGGCTCATAAACAGGAGACTTAACAATCTCTCCTTTTTTGATGATGACAAACAATCTGCACAAATAGTATATAAAACATGCATGATATCAAATGAATATACAATTTATAATTCACATGCATGAAAAAGCAAAATACTCATAATCCACTTGTTTAAAAGAGAGATAGTGCACAAATGATAATCGCAAACACAAGACAAATAATCACGGAGTTCGGTCGACCCGTGACCTACGTCTCCGCTCCTCATCCTCGAGGAGAATCTCCACTATGTCAAGAACAACTACACAATCAGTTTTTAATGCTCACCGATAAACGTTTACAACTCACACAATTGATAATACACAATACACTCCTCTAGGTGTTGGCCTAGCCTGTGTCACATTCCTCTAGTGTTCGGAATTACTACATCTCCTTAGGATTTACAACCGACGTCACTCCTCTTGGAATTGACATCGTCTTTCACCAACTACTTCTCTAAGTGTCCTTGTGTATTATAATATATTTTCTTAACAATAAGGCTCAAATGTAATGGTTTGTTCTCTAACAAGAATGATAACGAAGTTTAAGCTCACTCAAGGATACAACCCCACAACCCAAATGTATACAATATGTGAAATACTAAAGCTCAAGGGGTGTGTGTAAAAATAATGAGAATATAAAAAATTAAACTGAACTTTAATCTAGCAAATATATATATGATAATCAAAATGAGAATAAACTAGATTAAAGAGTTAGAAAAACTTCTCTAAAATGGCACAAAGAGATGTAGATGAGATTTAAGGTTGAACTCCTCAAAGCCGAAATTGAAAGCTTCTTCTCTTTGTGAAAACTATTTCACATAAACAAACCAAACTTTTGATCTTTTAAACTTGGAAATAAACTGCCAAAAACACTTGTAAAAACCTTCTAAAAAACCTTAAAAAGAGCCAAGGCAAGAAGGGTATATATAACCCCAAAACCACAGCAACCAAAAACTATCCGTTGGCTGGAAAATCAGATGACGTCATCGGTCGACCGATAAGGTGATCGTTGGGCTGCGTTGGCAGATTCTTAAATTTTGCATAGATGACTTTCTAAAATCAATTAAAAATAAAAAACCAGCTTCAAAAATCGTAAATTTTTGAGGAAAGTTTCTACACATGTAGATAAACATGTTAGAAAAAGAATTTTTAAAATATCACTTCAGATTTGTGAGAAATAACTGTTTGAAAACAGATATTACAGATTCTGAAAATTGCTGAACACTTGATTTTATAAAATCAATTTAACATAGTAAGTCAACTCCAAAAATGATAAAACTTTGGGAAATGTTTATAGACATGTAATAGAACATGTTAGAAAAAGAATTTCTCAAATTACATTTCCCTTTGTGAAAGCTCATTTATTTTGTAAACTATTCAATAATACGAAATCGTCAAACATTTGGTTTTTGATGAAATTCTTGCAAACAAGCTTGAAAATTATTTTGAATGGATTTATAGACTTATGAAAAGATGTAAAATAGTATCACTAAGTCAATAATCCACAAACACGTTATTTTCTCAAAACGATAAACGTTATTTTCTCAAAATGATGTATAATGCGATAAATATGAAATATATGTGCAAGAATAGGAATATATGTATTTGTTTCATATTTATATGGCTAAAACTCATCTTTTAAAATATTTGTATGGCTAAACATATCTTTTTGCAAAGTGAAGCAACCAATGAAAGCCATATAATGAAACAACATGTATGTGAATATATTTGAGCTTTAAGCATGGCACATAAAGTAAACACCTAAACTAAAAATATACCCAAACTAATGATCTCTCGTTGAAGCTCGATCTTGGTAGCGGGAATAAAGCTTGATGATGTGTTGACTTAAACACATAGCTTTATTACTATTTTCTCCAACCTCCAAAAGGATGTGATCGTGTAGGTGCAAGTCCAACCAACCTCTGACAGAGGATATTTGTGTAGATTACCTATCAAAACAAATGCAAACACTCGACAAATGATGTTAGGAATTGTTTGTTACTCATCAAAACTAGATTAACAATAGGTTCATAAACATGAGACCTAATAGCATTGTCATTCTATTGACATGTGATGGACCATGGAAATCATGTTAACATCTGCATTGTTTTGTTGGTTAAGATTCAAGAATGCCAAGCTACTTGCTATCTGAATTACACCCTGACTAAAAACAATTACGCAAAAAAGACAGCATCATAATTTTTATTTTTCTGAAGGAAATGGTTTAGCAGGTCAATTTAAGCTCAATTTGTAGTGATTGATGGTGGTTCACAGATATGTCTATGCATATGTATGTGTGCTTGTGTTTCGTACTTGTCTGCGTGTGCGCATGTGTGTCCACGTGTGTGCGGGTTGATGGGCATGGAGTACGCGCATGGTTTTATCCTCATGTTAGCTTACTGTTGAGATATGGCTTCACTTTGAAACTTTTGATCACAGACCTGTCCACTTCAGGTCAAAGCTCAATCCGAATTTTTATTTTGTAGATAATGCCTCAACCAGTTTGAAGTAATATACAGTGTGGATTCGGTAGATCTGAGCTTAAAATGATTGAACAAGCCTGTTCCATTGATTTCAGTATTTTTTCTATTCATACCCAGTTTGAAAGCCACTTATGTTACGATTTTGGGTTTACGTATGTTTCATAAATGAGAGTTTTTTTGTCCAACTAAGCATCTGTGCTTATATGAGCAAATAAATCTATAGCTACGACTACTGTTAACAACCTCACCTATCTCATATATTTAATTGTTGGAAGTCTATTGCTTTGTTCCATGGGTTAAAACTATTTGATTGATAGGCAATTGGATGAGGTAGGCCTCCCTGCTCACAGACTTGGTGTCTTTGCTTAGTGGCAAACCCTTCCCATGAGTCATGCCTTTGGTTTGTGCAGGAAATTGGTCATCTGTCAAATATAATCGAGATTACTTACACGTTTACCAGTGCTTCATGGAGCCTCCTATACTATCATTTGTTCTAGATATATGTTATGTTGGTGGGATAATGCTTTGGTGATATTTTTTATATGCCACAATTACTGTGTTCAGGATGCCCAATACTTAAATTGAATAATCTATATGCCACAATTTTGGTGATATTTTTTATATGCCACGTTTACCAGTGCTTCACAGCAGTACTTAAAGCATTTTTATTTTCCTATCAACATCAGAGTGCATATGCAAAATGCTTTCCATGGGATGATAAAAGGACCTGTGATGAAATTAATGAGGGTAGTTTCAAGATTTCCATCAATAACTGGAAGAAGACATGCCTTTTCGCTGCAAATGATGCTAAGCGCTCATATCAGCGAGCTTTACACTTGGCACCGTGGCATGCAAACATCTATACCGATGTTGCTATCACCTTGGATCTTATAGATTCTTCAGAGGAGAAAGAGACGCCAGAAACTGATGTTTGGTAGGATCCATTTACAAACTAGCTATCAATAGAACCATCTCATATATTTCAACTGAAGCTGATCCTGTTTTCCTTTCTATTCATTCATCAGGCAGATACCAGAGAGGATGTCCATGGGAAGCTTACTGCTTGAAGGAGTGAACTGTGAGTCATGGGTCATATTGAGTTGCTTGTCCAAAGATCCTGCATTGAAACAACATGCTTTGATTAGGGGCTTGCAGCTGGATGCATCTCTATCTATCGCATGGGCATATCTTGGCAAGGTAATGATGGTTGCTTGTTTGATCTGCACGCAATATTTCTGATGTGTTTATTTTGCAGATGTACAGAAATTTAGGTGAAAGGCAGTTGGCTGGGCAAGCATTTGATCGTGCTAGAAGCATAGATCCCTCACTAGCATTACCTTGGGCCGGAATGTCAGCAGATTTTCATGAAGGGTAAATTTGTATTTTTGTTATTGCCATTCCAGAGATGATTGTTTGTTTCAGAGTACACATTATCAATCTTTAACTATATATTTATAATTTATTCTTTAAGGACATTGTCAACAAGTGAGGCCTATGAAAGCTGCCTGAGGGCCGCACAGATACTTCCTGTAAGTACGAACTTGTGATTGTTCTTATTTTATTCTTTCTCTATGTTATATTAGCAAAATGACACACACACACACACACATATATACATATACGTATATACATATATATATACATATACGTATATACATATATATATATATATATATATATATATATATATATATATATATATATATATATATACGTGTATATATATATTATATATATATATATATATACATCTACTTATATACATATACATATACGTGTATATATGTATATACGTATATGTACATATACATACATACACACACATACATATATACATAAATATGCGCAAGCGAAACACTTCCTTACATACTTCTGTTCCTTTTCCCCTTTATAATATTCAATATGGAAAGCAATGAATATTACTATCTTCATATTTACATTGGTCTTCGTCTGTTGCTTAACTAGGATGGTCATTCACCTTTCTAAAAACTATCATGAATAAACGCCTACGTCAAATGCAAGTTCGTAAGACTGAGGGAGATAAACTTAGGGTATGTTTGAGGAAGATGTATAAATAGTGCAATAGTTTCTAAACCCTTTCTATTCGTACATAAATGTTATTCCTGACTTCTTCCTAGGTGGTACTATTGCTGTGTATCTCTTTGACATTGTTAAGAACACAAAAGGAGCATGAAGGGTGAGGATGTTAGAGGTGGTGGTGTCAAGGGCCAAATTCTTTTTTTGGGAGGGGATATTGGGGTGTTTGAGGGTGTGTTTATTTATTTATTTATTTATTTATTTTTTTTTTGGGGTGGGGGGGGGTAGGAGGGTAAATTTCGAGCATTCTTTTGCTAGTTTGAAAACCATTTGCTACATATTTTTCCTTTTACTTCCTTCAGATTTAAGCAGAACATGGAAGAGCCTCTTTGTCCTGACATAGTGATAGATCATAGGCATTGTTTTAAATATCCCCGACATGGCCCGATATATCCCCCGATATATCCTTTTACAGGGCTTGCCGCAACCGATATGGTCTTTAAATATCCTTTACCGCTTTTTGGCTGTTTTGAGCAATAAATCCCCGATATGGACGATATATTAGCCGATATGTGGACCAATATATCTTTGTATATACCTTGTTGCAAAATAATATACCGTATTTGGAATTTCTGGGCGAGATATCAAGATTTCCCCATTATATCAAATGATATTTTTCCCTAAAAAAGCAGATCGAATGTTGCAACGTTGCTTTGCACTTTTGTTTGTTTTAGAAGGTTGATTAGTGATCCTAAACATATATTATTCATATTTTGTATGCTTAAATTTCATTACATATGTTGAGATTACATTTTAATGCATTATACTATGTATGCAAACATTCATTATGACATTCCGATATTTACCACATATCCCCGATATTTCCCCGATATCCACAATCCGATATGAATTTTGGTCATCCGATATTTTCCCGATATCCGATATTTAAAACCTTGATCATAGGAGGTTCCAAGCTCAAGACCAGGTCACACACTTGTTAAAAAATGAGAAAAAACGCTGAACCTCAGATAGTTGTGAGTGCGAGTCTATTCAACATGCTAACTCATATAACATATATGTACGCGGCATCACGTATCTCTTTCAAGGAACTTGGTTATTCTAAATGCTCTCTCACTTTGCTATTATTTCATTTTATGGGATGAGCATTTTTTTTTCACCTAAAGACATTGATATTTTCTTACTAAATTCTATCTGCCGCATGATGTGTTCAGTCTTTATGTGAAGACATGGTTATAGCATTAGCTCTCGTGTAACACCCCCAAGAGAGAACTTCCAAGTAGGTCACCCGCCTGAAATTACTCCTGCAAGTGCATGCATAAGCATAACCATGGAAGATTTCCAAAATTTCTCCCTTGGGATTATAGTTACAATAATTTTTGAGTTATAGGAATCTTATATATTAGAGATATATTAGAGACCTTCTAACATATAGCCCATGTGGAACTATTCAGTTTAGTTGACTCGCAATGATTTACAGTCCCAATCATGGCATTGCGTCCTTGCCATACTAGCGTTGTGCCAAGTCACATGGGATTCTAGGGGTGACTTCTACAATTCAAAAGGTGATCCTACTGAGTTAAGAATCATCTCCTGCCACATCCATATATTTTTTGGCACTTTTCTCCAGGTAACAATTAGTTCCATAAGACATTTAGTTTTGAACAGTTTGGACTACAGTGGTACCATGCGCATATGTTACAGGTGATAACTTACTCGCCTTATCTTGAAACTGCTCCAAAAAACACACTTAACCTTGAAAGTTATCCATGATTCCTTCCTTGAATGCGAGCCAAATTTGTTCTTAAAATCATGGGAATTAATGAATTATCATATTCTACAGATTTTCCTACTGCATATCTCATGTGATACTTGTTCACTTGAGGTCTCGATTATAGGATACGGCATCTTGCTACTGACTGATGGGATTTTGGAAGTGTACCAATTGAAATCTAGAGCTAGGCTCTACAAACTGAAGTGGTGATCTCCATCACACCTTTGTGTTATGTGATACTTTGCCCCATCAAGGTTTTAAATATTGGATATCTAGGAAATGTCGAATGGCCAAAATTCATGTCAGATATCGGGGAAATATCGGGATATGTGATAAATATCAGAGTGTCGTATCGGATAATGTACATATATAATATAATGTTCTAAAATGTAATCTAAGCATACTAAATGAAATCTAAGCATTAAAAAAAATGAAAATAATGTGTTTAGCATCATTAACCAGCTGTAAAAACTTATTCAGGGAAAAGAGCCTATGACGATTTCCTAAGAGACTTCATAGGCTGAAATTTTTGCTAAAAGACATCAAATTTTTTTGTAGAACTATATCATTTTGCAACAAGCCACATAAACAGGACAGGACATATCGCCTAATATATTGGTCATGTCTGGGATATATCATCGAAAAATTGTCAAAAAGCGATAAAGGATATTGAGACCATATTGTTTTTCGGCAAGCCTTATAAAAGGTATTTCAGCAGATATATTGGCTATATCGGGGGTATTTAAAACAATGGGCCTATGTGAGATTTGGTTTCATATGTTTCTGACTAGTGCTAATCTCTGATATCATATCTAACACCATGCTCGCCCATGCACACTTTCCTTTCCTGCGGAAATTTCCCAGGAGGTTACGTTCTTGGAGTTGCTCTCACATCTCACAAGTACGGATAACCATGAAAGTTATTCACGATTCTTCTCTCAAAAATTCTGTCTATGGTTCATAACAATTGTTATTTGTTATATCCAATATCCTTCTAACTAATATCCCATGTGAGTCTATCATGGAGTGTTACATATTTATAGCGTGATATAAAATAATGTGTGCAATAGGACTGTTGGTTTTCCATTGAGGTTTCAACTGCTTACAGTGGACACAGGTAATGTTGTACTTGAGCAACGTTTTTCATGCAAAGCAACTCTATTATTTTAGATGAAGCATATCCACTATCATGATCTTATTTTCCCTCTGATCCAGAGCAGAGAATGTGGAATCAAATGCAAAACTTCTTGTTTACTTCTAAGGGAATGTCGTGTACCCAAGTTGCACATTGTTTATGTGGGACTTTATTGTGTTTTCCTTTTTCTCTCCATCCTTTTTCCTTACTATTTGGTTGCATGCAGGTGGCTGAATTCCAAATGGGCCTCGGAAAGCTGGCTGTTCTTTCTGGTCACCTACTATCTCCACAGGTATACAGTTGTGCATGTGTGCAAACACGAAACCTTTGCTGGTAGGTTTCCTTATATTATCTTGAAACTATGGTTGTTAAACATATCTTTGTACAAATTTGATCCATTACCTAGGTATTTGGAGCCATAAGACAGGCTGTTCAGCGTGCACCTTGTTGTCCAGAGTCGCATAATCTAAATGGTCTGGTATGTGAGGCACGTTCAGATTATCAGTCTGCAATAGCTGCGTATCGGCTGGCACAATGTGCTTTAAAAATTGGTTGCTACTCCAAGGACGTTCTCAGGTGTCATCAAGCAGATGTTTCAATCAATCTTGCCAGAGCACTTTGCCAGGTAAACTAACTATGCATTGCATACTTTAGTTGATATATGTCCTCCTTTGTGAAACCTTCAGTTCTCTTTATCCATATAATCTCAGACTCAGCTTTCAAGCACTCATGCCTTGGAATAAAATAGAACTGTCCAGCACTGGATAAATTAAAAGTATATCAGCATTTTTAGTTCATATGTAAAGATCATTTAACAATTCTTCCTCCTTGCAGGCAGATTATGCAATGGACGCTGCACGTGAGTGTGAGCATTTGGAGAAAGATGGTAGGACCTATTTACTTATAAAATTTCTGTGATCTCGTTTCATGTTGTGGTATGTCCTACTTTGCGAGCAATATACATATAGACTCACCACCGCTGCCACCATTCCACGCCTTTTCCTACTTAAAATGTAAGATGTCATCATTTGCCATAACGAATCACATTTATCTCTGAGACACAGCTAAAAGGAAATGGATTCACTTGTTTGTGAACTTGTTTCTATTTTCCGTCATGCATATGTATTAGACAAGAGGTGGAGCTTCA
Organism: Asparagus officinalis; assembly: GCF_001876935.1. Taxonomy (NCBI): domain Eukaryota; kingdom Viridiplantae; phylum Streptophyta; class Magnoliopsida; order Asparagales; family Asparagaceae; genus Asparagus; species Asparagus officinalis. The sequence continues at coordinate 30,854,324 of NC_033795.1, forward strand.
GCTTAAACAAATCTTTAACCTTCTCCTAATGTATGAAATCTATTATGGGTAATAGCTATTGAAGATAGATATAAAGACTTTTGATAACTTTTGATTTCGTATAAAATAGAAAGGTGGGCTATACAGATGGGAGGGTATTTGAGTCCATTAATTTTTTTTTCTCTCAACCGATTCTCCTATTTTTTTTCTCCTAAGGTGCTTACCTGTCTTTCTCCCAGTTCTCTCTCTTCTTTGCCTCCTCCTTACTTAGTATGATGAATATACAATTCACAGTAATGATATCTTGAAGATAATCGTATCTTTAAATAAAAATTTTTAAACAGAAAAACAGTGATACCTTTAATATTTCCTCTTCATGTTTATCAAAATTAGGAAGGAAGAGATTGATTTTTTGAAGTAATTAATGACATCGAAGGTAAATTAGAAAAAAAAAACTTTGAAAAAGTAGAAGGAAAAGTACTAAAAAGAGATAAAAATAATATATGATTATTTTTCCTTAAAAAGTTCTGTTGAGAAATAATTAGGACAGCTTTTAAGAATCCTAATCCCTTGTTGCTCTAAAATAAGATTAGTTGCTCTTTTAGAGTTCAAGTTATTTACAATTTTAATCATGGAACAACTCTCAACTACTTTAACCTTGAAACAAGGATTAGAGACAAATCGCTTTAGGCTAAAAATTATGGAATATGCCATTGATACCCAACGTTAATATTTGGTGCACCATGGCTGTTGCTAACAATAAAAACCATGAGAGAAATGGATCCACAATAATATATGTTGCAGGACCCGTCTCCATGCATGCTCTTCAACTTGTTTATATGTGCACGTGCTTTGGCCTCTATAGAGACAAAATGTTGGTTGTATGTACTGTCTGGTTGATAAAAGTTTAAAAATTTGGTGATTGTTTTACTAACAAATTATTGTTTCAATTTTTGAAGATCTGCTTGATAGCAGTGCCTTGCAAATATATGCTGTTGCATTGTGGAAACTTGGAAATAGAGACTTGGCTTTCACTTTGGCAAAAAAAATGGCCAAGATTGTGTCCACCATGAAGCCGAGATGTGCAGTTGCTGCTCTAGGATTGGTATGCTCATTAGTATACTGTATTTCAGGACTGAATCCTTCAGCAACATTTCTTCAAAAGATTCCGACAGAATTTTTACATAGCACAAAAATGAGTTTCATAGTTGCCACGATCAATGCTTTGGATCAAAGCAGTCGGCTTGAAATGCTTCTCCAAAGTAGTCTTCAAACTTTTGCTTCTCACGAGTCTGTCGCTGAATTACATTCCATAATTTGTATGAGTAAAATTGTAAGTTCTTTAGATTTATATACAGTAAATTTTACATGGTGACGTTTTGGGTTTTACACAATTCCTAACATTTGAATTGGCTGGAATTTTTTTTACCAATTTGAATTAGCAGATGGGTCATGGATCAGAACAAAACCTTGAAATTCACAGGGGAGTAGACTACCTGAAGAAAGTCCTTCACATGTATCCTGACAGCAACTTAATAAGGTGATTTGCTGTTTGGGTACTTGTTACATTTGCTCCTCAATACATTTTTTGGCTAAAGCTAAGGGTGTGTTTGGCAATTAACAAAATTTGTTTTAGGTGGTTCAACTTTGGTCCAATATCTTGATTTTAGTTTAGCAAAAGTTGGACCCAAATTGAACTAGTTCTTTCTAGTTCAAAATTTAGCCCCTAAACTAGTTCTTTTGTTAACCAACCCTATGGTTTAACTTTGGCCTAGTTAAGATAAAACTAGTCTAGCCCAATTTTATTTTGAGGTTGCCAAACTCACCCCTATTTGGCAAACCACTAAAACCGGACCATGTTCAAACCTGCTCCAGTTTTAGTGCCTTTTTGTATTTGGTAAAAGCGGGGCAATTCTGGCCCCACTTCTGTTAGTTCATTTTCAGCCTCTTAACCAGGCTATAATTGGTCCACCCCCTACCTAGGACCAATCTTAGCCTGGTTAAGAAATAAGACAAGGTTGGCCTGTTTTTTCCCAGGTTGTAAAACAGAGTCAAGAACCTTAAATGTATACATGACATTGCTTGAAGATAAAGGAGACGAGGGTCTGTTTCGGGCAAAATATTGCAATTGTTACACAGTTGTAGTTGCAGTTTGTTTTGCTTTAACTGACCATGTGGACACTACATAAGAGAGAGAAGAAAATAAGGGTCGGATCGGAAATATTGTACTTTTAGTTCATTAAAAGTTATTAACCCATAATTAACTATTAATTATCATAAAATTTCCTGCACAGAAGAGGCAAGAAGGTTGAACAGAAATATATTTGGAAAGGCAACTCCTAAAATTGCTCATAGTGATTGTAATTATTACTTTGGAGAGCGTCATAATGAGGCTCTTACTATTTCATTTGAAAAGCTGGTGTTGGTCCAATTCCCAGTGAGAAATGTTGACTTATCTATTGTACATCAACATAGAGTAGTTCGGTTGTGTGTGGGAGATTTGGGTTTCTTGTGGATGGGTAGGTGGGGGTGGAACAGGGAGGTCAATTTTGATCTTATATTGGTAGATATAACAATGAGAAAAAAGTATTTGCATATGTTAGTTTATGTTTTACATGCAATGGTAACACGAATTTTAACAAGTTTATTATAATGGTTAAAGAAACTGAATAAGTCTGATATTATAAAATATCGTCAAGCAACACACATCACAAATTCCTTGGAACAGGGAATTTTTTGTTAATAATATGGAAAATTGATAGTTTGATACAGATGCATTTACAAATTAAATGAAATAGGGAAAATATCATTTATTCCCTTGACTTACTAGTCTCAGATACATCTCCAATTCATCCAGGACACATCATAGATTTCTTAATACCCCCTTTTTGTCTAATGTTTGAATGTCTCACGTGCCATGAATTGTAGATTATATGTGTCTATGCATTCTGTTTGTGATATATTCTTTATATTTTGTTAGGATATGTAGTTGCTGCCCTGTATGGTTTCATGTCCTTGCTAGTAGCTAATTGCTCTTCTTTGACTATACAATAATCCTAAATGGCTGATGCATATTCAGAAGAGTTCATAGCATTTGTTAATCACTTATATGTGCACATTTGGTGAGATCAAATTTTCTTTGACATGTTTATTGTTCCTGCTGCACCCCGTATGTCCTTTACAGGGATTAATTGTTTTTCTCTGACTTCAATGTAATCCTTAAATGGCAACATTTTTTTATGCGAAGCTGGCAACCATATCTCAGTTGCTCCCGTTAAACCTTACCAAATATGCAAATTGGTGCTGATCATTGCTAGATGTTAAAGTGGAATAAAAGTTGCAAGTGCAGCTTTTGAATTATTTCTATATTGCCACTGCTCTTCTTGGCTATTTTATTATCCTGTTTTGGATCCATTTACATTAAATTGTAATTGCATAAATCTGATTATGGATGCAAATTTTTTAATTTTTTTCCTTTAATATACCAGGGCAAGTTTAGTTCAACTTTTAGTAAATTACATGCCATAGTGAACACAAAGATTTCTTTGCACTATTGCGTTGAAATGTGTTTCCATGATCAGTGGCTAGCACGGCCAAAGTTCTTCAAAACTGTACCGAAAGAATCCATCTAATATATGGGGTAGAAACTCTTCTTTATATTTCTATCCAAATAAAGTGGACAAAACAGTGAAACTATTGTGGTTTCAAAACTTTTAGCTTAGCGTAAAATTTATATAGGGTAAATTTCACTTGAACCTTGGGGGTTTTGCAGATGACCCTTTGAACTTTGTTTATTCCATATAACCTCCTTGAATTTTGGGGTGTCTC
>NC_033795.1:30858329-30868654 GCF_001876935.1 Asparagus officinalis
AAAGTGCAATCTACCCGCTTATTTATGTATTTGAACAGATTTTGCAAGGGAAAACAATTTCCATTTGCAAATCAATTTGATTTTGTGCTGTTTTTGTAGATCTATAGGGAAGTTATTAACTCACTATGCCTATGAATGTGAAGATACAGGCTAAAAGAGTGCGCTCCAGATTGTTTTTTTTTTTATTTAGAAAAAATTCTTATGAGAAGATCTAGACGATATTGTTTGTGGCTTATAGAGGAAACAAGTTTCTGGTAGCTATTAATATGTTTTAAGGATAGGAATGATGAGAGGTAATAGACTGAAAAATTATTGAAGATAAAGGACTGTTATAGTTTAGCTTTCACCTCTGTTCTTTAGTTACGGGGCAACTCATTAGGCATATCTTAAACGAGGGCTCTTGCCTCATGGTGCAAGTCATTTACCAATGATTTAATATTAGCAGTCATTGACAAGATCATATAGAGGAAACAAGTTTTTGGTAGATATTAATATGATTTAAGGATAGGAATGATGGGTGGTAACAGACTGAAAAGTTATTGAAGATAAAGGACTGTTATAATTTAGCTTTCACCTCTGTTTCTTAGTTACAGGGCAACTCACTAGGCACATCTTAAACGAGGGCTCTTTCCTCATGGTGCAAGTCATTTACTAATGATTTAATATTAGCGGTCATTGACAAGATCATGTGGATTTTTTTTAAGATAGGATGTTGGAGAGAAACTCTAGGATCTAAATGATACAGAATTAGCATGAGGACCGCAGAATATATGAAACATAATTTTAACAAAACCATAAAAAACGAAGGGATATGTCACACGTCTACTTAGTTGAGAACATTGTCAGTAATTATCATTCTTTATCCTTATCAAGGTTGTGGAAAGCAGAAAGCGAAAGAAAGCGAAGGAAAGCTGTGCAACACCGCTCAGGTTTTTTAGGGCTTTAGTGGCAAAAGGCATAAAGTTAAAAAGCGGTCCGATTTAAATATGTTTAAATATTCAAAAAAATCATGAAAAATCTAAAAAATGTAGAAATGCATATTTGATGATTTATAGAAATCCTTAGAATAAAATAGACATGAACAATTACACAATATTAACAAAGTACTGTACAAAATGAAAAAATACATGCTTATTATAAATATTGATACTTGCCCCATGCTTTAACTTACAAGTTCATCTAATAGAGTGGAGTGTTGCTGGGCTTCATCGAGGCAATAGGGATCGAGGTGGTGGAGGGTTCCTGGAGACGAAGCTCAGTCAAGAGGAGGCGATGGAGAGCTTTGTCGAGCAGAAATAGTTGGAGTTTCGACGCTATGGTGAGGAGGAAGAGAGTAGGAGGGGATCAAGAGAGACGAGAGGAGGTGGAGGTGATGCAGTAGAGTTCTAGGTTTTTTTTTTCCTCTGATAAACAGAGATGAGAACAGGATAAGAGACAATCTATAGATTGGGTGTTTTACTTATAAACAAGTTTAAAACGGCTCGAATTCGGGTTGGGTCTCAACATAGAAATAAAAATCTGCTTTTTAAAAAGTGAATAAAAACCTTAAAAGCAGATTAAATTAGCTATTGGTAACGTTTTTAAGATTTGGCCGCTTTTGCGAGTGAAAACCACCAGAGCCGCTTTTGACCAAAGCGTCGTGGACCGTAGCCGCTAACTATGCTTTAATCACCTTGTTGGTTGGAGTATTAAAATATGTTTGGGGAAATGAGGATGTTGATATTTATGACGGGCAGTACACTGAGTGAAAGGGATAAGAAATGTGTGCATATGAAAGAAGTCGAGCTAGCGTCTGAGGATAAGAGGAGGAAAATGTTTAAGATAGTTTGGACTGGGAGAGTTGAAATGAGCCATGAAGCGGTAGAGATCCGAGGACTAGAGAATAGACTTAACTGAATGTGAATTATTGCAATTAGCCAATTAATCAATTGAAGAGACGACCTTAATGTAGCTGAGTGGAAAAAAGGTCCAAATTCATATGATGGAGTCATGCACCCCTTATATTTAAAAGGGTTTTGCTAACCATTGCCCAGGAGCAATAGTTAAGGAGGAGAGAGATAGAGAGGAAAAGATGAGTGGGGTCTTATGTTTCCCACACTCTCATTTCACCCACACCTAGCTTTCTCTCCTCGACCATTGCCCTTAGGGAATTGGTTGGAGAAACCCATATTTAATTATTGTATTTATTGTTATTACTGTATGCTAAAAGAATATACATTTTACAGGCTATTAATTATTCTTTGTCGACCATCTGTGTACTATCTCACAGAACATGCTTATGCCTATTGTCATGCCTGACTAGATAGTCTTAGTTTGCCTCCATGCTAAAGGTGTCTTAATCTTTCATTCAGGGGGAAAAAAGTTATCTGTCTTTGCTTGATCACATGAGCCTTTTTGAAACCATTATTAGACCATTATTCCAATATTACCTACATGTTTGCTGGTTTTCAGTATATCCTCCTTTTTTTTTGAAGTTTTTATGTTTGCACGCTTATCTATTTATCTTGTTGGCTCTAGAAACTACCTCAGTTCTCTTTTATTGTCTACTGGAGATTGGATGGCTTCTCACAAAGCAACTGAATGCACTGTTATACCCTCTGGTTACCCTGTAAAGACGGGTTTAAAATCACCATTCGAGATTAATGGGATTGCAGGAGTTGCTTGCTATTCTAGTTGTGTCACCAGTCCAAAGTTGTCATTTCCAACTTGCAAAGATCAGCTTATGTTTGGTTCTTTACGAGTGCATCAGTTGCAGAAGTAAGTTTTTTTTGATATTCCATGTATTATTGTAACTATTAGCCGTCATATCTGTATCATTTGTCTGCAGATGGTTGCATCAGGAACCATGGAGTGGTGAAGCGCATTACCTACTTCTATTAAATGTTCTACAGAAGGCCCGTGAAGAGAAGTTTCCTCAAAACTTATGTGTTACTTTAAAGCGTTTGGTGTCTGTTGCTATTTCCAGAGACACATGTAATGATAATGACCTATGCAAACACTTAAAGTTTCTTACTCTACTAAGTGCTTCAGAACTAAGTTTGCAATGTGGAGACTATCTTGGTTGCGGGAGCCTTGCTGATAATGCATTAGAAGTTCTACCTCCTCACGGTGATCCTTTCTTTGCTCACTTGCAACTCTGTCGTGCCTATGTAGCTCAAGGGGATATGGAAAAAGTTAAGGATGAGTATTTGAATTGCTTGCGTGTTAAGACAGCTCATCCGATTGGTTGGATTATCCTAAAATATTTTGAATCTAAGTTCAAGCTGCAGAAAGATTCTAACATGATTGATATTAATTTTCGAAGTAATTTATATGGAAGTCAATGCTCCCGGAATATGTGGACAGCTATCTTCAATTTGGTTTCTGGCCAGTCCTATATATGGGATCAGGACTTTCATAGTGCGGAAAAAGCTTTAGCGCTTGCGTGTTCGTTCAGAGATGTGGACAGTTGCCTTTTACTCTGTCATGGTATCTCCTAATCACACCTTAATTATCAGTTCTAGATTTGTCATCAGTCCGTTAGTTTATCCTCATAGCAAAATGATGTGCTTCATATTATGTTTGGACATTGTAATCTTATATTAGGTGGTATTTTATGCAACATGTTTGATATCTGTTTAACATCTTTTTGAATGTCTTCTAATACCTGAGGTCATCCCTTTTAAGATAAAAGTCTAGGTAGCTGATGAAGACCGCTTCCCTTCATCTTTGGTTGCGAAAACTTAGCTTTAACTGCCTGCATTAGCCTAAGTATGATGTTGTGCATCAAAAACTCCTTAACTAGGATCTTTTCTAAAATCCTTATTAAATTTATAAATTTTAGGCTGTACTTTTCTTCAGTAGATTTTAAGTTGGATGGAATAATTGCTTCTCACCTGTCACGAATTCCCTACTTATGACTGAGATTTTTTATTTCCTTTTTCTTTGCATACTCATTTCCTTCCATGTTAACGAGTGAAATCTTTCTGCATGTGATGTTGAAATTACTAGAATTGGGTTATACATTTTCATCATCACACTGGATAAGCAAACTGCCATTCTGATATGAAACGTTAACATACCGCCTCTGCAGTAAGGCACCCTTCAGGTTCTGCAGTAAGGCACCCTAGGTTTACTGAGGAATAGTTATTGGTTGACAATCCTAATGTCAAATATGAGTGACGTCTGGTATGCAAGTGTTTTCTTTGTGTTCATACCAAATGAGTCTTCTTTGGAGTCTAGAGACGACTTTCTGCATATTTCTTTTTTTGTGAATTCTCAGTCTTTTGTTGAATTATCACATTCCATAGATGTAGAATCTTTGTCGACAAAGTAGGGACCTGGTGTATATCTGATCAATGCAACTCCCTATATGAAGTTATATCATCTTACCTCATTTGGTATACCTTCTCTTGTCTGGTGAAATTTGAACTTTTCTGATGCAGATTCAATTGCAATGACGGATCCATTGAAGCCTGTAAAATCTCTTTGGAGTTATTTAAATAGTATATTTAATTATGTTAGGATTTATCTATTAGTTAACTAGTTATAGTTTGACACGGATTAGAATTCATTTTATTCGAGTCTGTCTATATATTTAGCTAAAATTTGTAACATGTTAGAATTTGAGTCTGGGAGGTCTTGGTATTTTGTCTTGTTTTGAGTAGAATTTTAGTTTAGCTTTAAACTTTTCTTTAAATTCACGTTCGTGTGAGATTGAAAACCGAAAATAGATAATTGGGATAAAATTATTAATCTTTGAGGTTTTTGCTCCTTGGTTTCTCTTTTTTCATTCTCTGGTTTTCTCCTTCTGTGTTAGTTTTCTTGTTCCGAGGCATCCTATAGTCTTTACTTGGTTTCATCAGCTTTAGTTGCATCATGAGGAGAGGTAGATCTACCTTCAAGCAAACTAACTTTGAAATTCTATATTATGATCGTGTTGGGTGAATTGTGACCTCGTATGATCGGGTCGGGTGAGCAACAGCCGCTTCGTCACAGTACTGACTTATGGGCTAACGTTGTGACCTCGTATGATCGGGTCGGGTGAGCAACAGCCGCTTCGTCACAGTACTGACTTATGGGCTAACGAGTCACACTTTGCCCAAGTATCCTACAAAGAGACTCCCGAGAGCCAGAAGTATTGAAGGAATGGCCATAGGAATGGGCGCATCATGACATCGTAATTTGTCTCCCCCGAATGAATTAGTTGGTACTAGAAATGTTAGAAATAGTAAACGAAAAGAGTAATAAGAAGTGAAAAGGACAGAGAAACTTCCCAACCAGAAAGCAAAGTTCTCACAATGGTCTTATGTTCAACAATAAATCTCATAAGTGATTGATGTAAGGTTGACAATCATCATAAAAGTTGCATCATGAGGAGAGGTAGATCAACCTACAAGCAAACTAACTTCAAAATTTTATATTATATTTCACAATGGTCTTGTGTTCAACAGTCAATCTCATGAGTGATTGATGTAAGGTTGACAATCATCATAAAAGCTTCTCCTATGGCACTTTATCAACTTCAATTTGGTTTCTTTTATTCAAACCCATTTTGATGGGATAATATTTTGATGGTACGTGTCATGGTGATGGTATATGGGTTTCTGCTAATTTTGTTTTTTCATTTGGATTTCTTCTTTCTAAAACAATGGGGTGGGCAATCCATGACAATGAATATATTCGTGGTACGTGTCATGGTGATGGTATATCGGTTTTTGCTAATTTTGTTTTTTCATTTGGATTTCTTCTTTCTAAAACCATGGGGTGGGTAATCCATGACAATGAATATATTCGTGGTAACAGTGCTCATGCATGCAACTATTATTGTTACATGATTTTGTAGTTTCTTATACTGAAATGTGAAACATACTTTTGTTTGACATGAAGTTATACTTTCGGAGAGCCAAGTAAATGGGGAGAGGGAGATATAGATGACAGGTAAGTTGTGAGCTGGTGATTGATAACAGTGGTTGGCCGATAGTTAGGTTGGTTTATGCAAAGCGAGTTTTATTTAGGAGAAGCTGAGAATGTAGGGACAATGTTACATTAAACGCTGGGCGTTTCTAGGTGTCGGACTTGGCGCCCAACGCTTAGTCGTCTAGGCGGGCGCCTAAGCGGTTTCTGGGCGTTTTATTTTTATTTTTTTAATTGTGATACTTGAAGATAAATATATATATATTCAATCAAAAATACATAAATACTAAAATACCAATACTATTAACTAAATTGTTTGGTTTACCAATTACAGTAGCTCTTTGTATGTTTATACTTCTCAACTCAAATTATAAGTTCATCTCAACAGTGAAAAACTCATTCTAAAATTATAAGTTCATCTCAACAGTGAAAAACTCATTCTCAACTCAAATTACTGTTAACTTATAAGTTACCGTTAAGTTTAAGTTAACAATAAATGAAAAACTCATTCTCAACTCAAATTACTGTTAACTTATAAGTTACCGTTAAGTTTAAGTTAACAATAAACTTAAACTTAAGTTTACTGTTAACTAAAATATTGTTAACTTAATTTTACTGTTTACTTAAACTTAAGTTTACCATCAACAAAAAACTTAATATTAAATTAAACTTAAGTTTACTGTTAGCTTAAACTTAAGTTTAACTTAAACTTAAACTTAAGTTTAACTTAAACTTAAACTTAAGTTTAACTTAAACTTAAACTTAAGTTTAAGTTTACTGTTAACTTACACTTCTTAAGTTTAAGTTATTGTTGTTAACTAACTTAAATAGATATTTAAGAAGTACTCTTTACCTTGTTAGCAGTGTTTTAAATGTCGGCCGACACATGTCGGCCGACATATCGGATTGAGGCCTCAAACGACACAAGTCGGGGAATTTTAAGTCGCATATCGTTTTTAAGGGAGATATCGGATATATCGGCATAAAATCGGTCATATCGGCCGATTTTTCATGTTTGGAAAATCGGCCGATTTTTCATGTTTGGAAAATCGGCCGATATGCTCTAAAATCGGTTCAGGCTCTTTTCACTTATTGGGTTTGGGTTCAATGAAACCCATTTGACCTTTTATCGGTTCAGGCTCCTTCATCGAATATAGCAGGCTCTTTTCGAACCCGATAGACATCCGATCAAAACAAAAAATAGAAAAAACCATAGGGCTCACGACTGGGAACCCATCAGCCTCCTCTCTTCATCGTCTTGCTTTTGTGGTCCTTACATCGAAATCGTCGCTGGCTTCTCCATTTCTGGTGCCGCCTTCCTCTCTCCTTCCCTGCGTCATCAGAAGTCGAAGGTAAGCCTCCCTGATCTCTCTCTCTCTCTCCATTTCTGGCACCGCCTTCCTCTCTCTCTTTTTTCCTTTTGAAGAACGCAACCTAGAAACGAAACGAAAAAAGAAAATACAGAAAAATGTGAAGAAAATCGATTGCTCTGAGGGGAAGGAACAAGGAGAGAGAGAGAGTTGACGTTTGGGTTTTTATGAGATAGGGTTTTTATGAGTTGATGTTTGTAGAAAGTATTTTTTATTATTATTCTTATTATTATATTATGAGTTTTTTTTCCTTTTGAAGAACTTTGTTAGTCAGCAAAATATATGCAGCCGACGTTTTTATGAGTTGGTGATTGCGATTTTGTCTCAAGCAAAGATTTAAAGAAAAAGTGTTGCACTGTGACAAATAATTAAACTTATTAATATATCCCTAATGACTTTTTTTCTTTGCATTTTTTTTTCTAGACTTTCAGTGTGTTGTTGAGTCGCTGACTGCTAAGTAAAAGCAATTGTTTTTCAAAATCAGGTAAGCCCAATGTTACATTAAACGCTAGGCGCTCCTAGGCGCCGGACTTGGCGCCCAGCGCTTAGACGCTTAGGCGGGCGCCTAAGCGGTTTCTGGGCGGTTTTTTTCTTTTCTTTTTTTAATTGTGATACTTGAAGAGATATATATATATATACTCAATCAACATTGCATAAATACAAAAATACCAACACATATGCTATCCAAACTTATTATTGTTCTATTTTGTAGGTCAAAAACAGCAACTTCATTCGTTATTGCTGCAACTATCACTACAAGGTGAATGCGGTGATCCATGTACAGTTGTAAACTTGTAATCTTTGAACAAATGCAGTTGTAATCTTTGAACAAATGCAGTCCTGTTGGACAAATGTAAACTTTGAAGTTTGAACAAATGCAGTTGTAATCTTTGAACAAATGCAGTTGTAATCTTTGGACAAATGTAATCTTTGAACAATTAAACTTTGAACAACCTTGAACAACAAGAATTACTTATAAACTTAAAATGAACTTAAAATTAAACTTAAACAATTAAACAGCCCCATGATTACATATTTACACTTTCTCTTTCAAAATTCTGAGATTTACAGTTTAAACTTAAACAATTAGATAGTGATAGAGATAATAAGTTTAGTCCTTTACTTATAGAGATGAAGCTGACTGGCAACGAGATGAGAACGAGGTCGGAAGTTGAGCTCGAAGACGAGATCGGAAGCGAAGGACGAAGCCAAGATCGGAAGCGAAGGACGAAGACGAATCGGAAGCCCAGGACGAAGACGAGATCGGACGCCCAGGACGAAGACGAGAGCTCTGAGGTTCTGGCGGCGTCAGGAGAGTTAGATTAGGGTTATTTTTTCTTTGTTTGTATTTTGGGTTTTGGGTTTTGGGTTTGGGTTACGGGTTTTGGGTTTGGATTTTCGTTTTTTTCTATTTAAATTGTGAGGCGGCCCGCTTAGCCTTGGGCGGCCGCCTAGGCGCTTCCAGCGCCTAAACGTGGCCGCTCAGGGCATTTCTGCACGCCCTGAGCACCGCCTCCGCCTAGGCGGGCGCCTAGGCGGCCGCCCAGGCCGTTTTTTAGAACACTGGGTAAGCCTCCCTTTTGAATCTTTTCTGTGTCAATAAAATTAATTTTAAGTTAGTAATTGAAATATAAAATTAAAATGTAACAAATTCAAATGCTAATGCATAGGAGATACTTATTAATAGAATCAAATTGTTTCAGGATGCAATCGAGAATCAAATTTCTACAATCGGTTAGTGATCCTAAACATCATATATTATTTACTTTTTTATATGTCTAGTATATAAAATTTATAAAGTATGCTTATATTGAATTTAGGAATGCTTAGATTACATTTAGGATATGATATTATACATATGCGCATCACCCGATATGACAATCCGATATTTAGTCCATGTCCCCTGATGTATCCCCGATTTTCCCTATCTGATATGGATTTTAGCCGTCCGACATGAACCCGACATCCGATATTTAAAACCTTGTTTGTTAGTAGTTACAAAGATCGGGGGAGCTCGACAATGTTACAGAAGGCGCTAGGCAGACTAGGCGTTTGAGCGAGCGCCTAGACCCCTGGGCGTACGTCTAAGTAGCGCCTAGGCGTTTGACTATTTTTAAATTATTTAATTATAATAATTGATAAAAATATGTATTAAATTCATATAAATTTTTAAAAAAAGATAGCAATATTAGTTCCACAATAAATCATGCATACTTAGATACTAAATAACCAAAATAATAATTAACAAGGCTAGAGCCTAAGATGTTTTTTTATTTATTTTTAATTACAATAATTGATAGTGAATGTCAATGTTATAGAAAGCTTAGATGTCGGACTGGTGTCTAGGCGGATTTCTTTTTTCATTTAAGTGGTGGGCGATGAGGTTTTGCTGAAGGTCGGAGGAGGTAGTGGAGGTGTTCATATTTGGAGGTTAATGAAATTTGGAGGACGTGTAGGCTACAACACATAAAATCACAACCAAGGTCTACAGGGTGCAATCCACGTAAGCAGACAATGCTCCCTTAAACGCTCGTAAAATCTAGGTGGGCAGCTTAAATACCGCCTAGGCGCTAGTTAGACGGCTTAGGTATCACCTAGGCCTAGGCGTAGCCTAAGCGGACTAGGCAGAGGTTTTTTAAAATAGTGTGTAGGGATATTACCTGATTTGGTGGTTTAATTTTGATGTTTTGGTAAATATTTGATAACTGAATGAAATCATTGTCTGACCACTTTCTCTCTGTTCCTTGTTTGACAATTTGTCTGACAATTTCATGGCTGGACTGTTGTTTGGAAACTAAGATTTTACCATAAGCAAGCTTTGAATATTTTTTCCCTTTTGATAATAAGACTTCCCTGTTAAATATGTTGAAGTGGTGTATGAATTTTGTGTTCCCGTCTCGTGTTTTCTGGTAAGCTATATATTATAGAGGTTCAAGTACTTGTTAGGACAGGCAGTAATATGGAATTTGGGTAGAAATGTCATTTATCTGTGTTCATAGAAATGCAATATTGGTTATTAAAAATATACTGGTTATTTAACATGCAGGGATGAACTTCTTA